>NC_142798.1:20387138-20435957 GCF_049724085.1 Artemia sp. Qi Xiang Cuo | reverse complement strand
GATATGACTCTACATTCTTTAAGGATAACCAAACGGAACAAGCAGAAAAATTACTACAGTCCAGTCAGAACACTTTATCGTTGGAACGTACATGATAGAACACATGTATCTAAACATGGCTAGCTTACAGACATTTAAATCTTTGTTTCAAAAGATAATGCATACAGGCCTAAGAAAAGAGACAAAAACCAGATGGATATTTATGTCTCATATTTCGTTCTCTGGCCTATATTTTCTTCGTAGATTAGACAATAAAAAACTATCTAGGCAACTAAAAGCAAACTGAAAAATAAGTCAAATAACAAAAGGTATATTAAATGTCTATTTTTGATTTAGTTTGATTGATTAATTGAAAAAAAAACTACGTTTTCTAAAGAGTTAAAGAGGCTGAGTTACAAGGTCGAACCTTAAAACGTACAGGGATTAGGAGGCACAGTTGGGGGGCTGCCGCCCTCCGAACCCCCTGCTTTCGCAGCCTTTAAATAAAAAAAAAAGTTTTTTAAACTGAAAGTAAGGAGCGACATTAAAACTTAAAACGAACAGAAATTATTCCGTATATGAAAGGGGCTGTGCACTCCTCAACGCCTCGCTCGTTACACTTAAGTTTTCATTGTTTAAAAAAAAGAGTTGTGAGAAAGTCAAACTTTAGCGTAAAGAGCGAGGCGTTCAGGAGGGCACAGCCCCTTTCATATACGGAATAATTTCTGTTCGTTTTAAGTTTTAATGTCGCTCCTTACTTTCAGTTTAAATTTTTTTTTATTTAAAGGCTACGAAAGCGGGGGGTTCGGAGGGCGGCAGCCCCCCAACTGTGCCTCCTAATCCCTGTACGTTTTAAGGTTCGACCTTGTAACTCAGCCTCTTTAACTCTTTAGAAAACGTAGTTTTTTTCAAATAATTTCTGCACGTTTTTGTACAGTTTATTACTTATTATTGCTTGACTAACTGTTAGCTGATTTGACAGCTTGTGGGCTCTTATAGGAAAACGATAAGAGCCCGCTTATAGCGGGTTCTTATAGGAAAACGAGGTTTTTCGTAAATGTAAATTCGGGGGATAATTTTTTTCGGTCTGAAAATATCAAAAGACCCTAACAGGTCGAATTCTGCTTCGAATGAGTCCTCATTCACCCGGATCCGTTGCCAACTGTGGCCTGTAGGCGTGGCTAAGAAGAAAAAAAATATTTTGAACTTTAAGTGGCTATATTTGGTTTTTGGAAAACAGGGAAGGAGTGATCGGATTGAGCTGAAATTTCGAGGATAAGCTCCCGGGCCCTAGGAAATCTTAACTTCTAAATTTCGACCCAATCGGACAACGTTAAAGGGGGGCTGTGGTCGGAGGGTCGAAACTTCCGGGCCACTTTTACCCATGAAGATAAAGTCGGAGGAGGATGAAATTTTGCAAGTTTCTTAGTTTGAGCTTGGGCTACAAAATGCGATCACTGCCGTCTCTCTACGACCTCTAGGACCTGAAATCGCTTAACATTGTGTTGGGTCGCCTCTTTATAGAGGCACAAGTGTGCCTCCTTGAAAATTACATTAAATTTTTGAGAATTTTTAAATTTTAAGGTCAGACTACTTCGTTGTCTCTTGAATTTGTACCTCAGAGGAGCCAGAGAACTATCCAGTGGCGTAAACTGGGGAGGAGAATGGGGTGTTCACTTGCCCCTTCCCCAAGATATTTCCCCCTCCCCCTATTCTAGGTTTTAAGAAATACCATTTTTTATATATTCACTTAAAAGTTACTCTTTTTATTTTCACTGAAAAATCGAAAAAAAAACAGCATTATTGTTGCTCCTCCACGTTTAGCAAAATATACTTTTACCCCCTTCAGATTTTGAGAATTTTTTCAGTATTTCCATTGAAGTTTTTTTTTGTATTTTCAAAACAAAAAATTGAAAAAAAAACAACCAAATTGTCCCCTAAATCCTTTTGAAAAACACGGTTTTGTCCCTCCTGACGCCACTGGAACTATTTCCGCAGGCAGTGGCGTCAATTGGACGGAGCAGGGGGACACCCCCCGAAGCTTTTTTGCAACCCAAAGATTTTGAAAAATACATTTTTTCGGTATTTTCACTGAAAAATGTTTCTTTGGTACTTTCTTTGAAATAATTGGGGCATATGATCTCTAGCTATACATACGGACATGAGAATCATGTCTAGCTCTGACTGTTTAGTACTTTCAGAAAGTTTGGGATAAAAAAGAATTCGATTTGGTTGACGGAATTCTTGTAAGCAATGACAATCAGCCAGAAAATTAATTTCTCACGAATTGCAAAATACAGGAAACCACGAGAGTTAGTTCAGGGATCGCTTTTGAAATTGGCTGCGCGTCATCGCCCGCGCACCGCTAACTTGCTAACATGCCTACCAGCAACCCTCTGAATCTGTCTCTTGATCCTTAAGTACCAATGACAGTGAAAATTGAATCGGTTTGTTTGAACTGGTGGTTAAGTAGAAACTGACGCATCCATATGTAACTTAAATAATTAGAAAAAATGGGAAGTCAATTGATAATGAAAAAGACCTCAATATGCAATTATTCGGCTTTGGTAGTAGCTTTCGCCAAATTGAAAACGAGAAACAAGTGAGAAAATTCGGCAAAAATAATTTAAAATTACGTGACACTAAACAACTAAAGGGAATTTAGCGTATCTGTGAAAATTTAGTGGTCTTTGGAATCAGATTGTTATTCCAACGTTTGAAATTTTTATGCTGAAAAGTTTCGTCAAATTTAACCAATTAGCTTTGGTAATTGATCTTCACGGTTCAACGTTACAACACATGTAGTACTGCCCTAAAAATTTCACAATTTTGATAAAGTTAAAAGAATTTTTTTTTAATGAGGTTTTCGGGTATGAAGAGACCTAAGATGGGTTAGGGGAGGGATTTTTTTTATGTTGATGTCTTTGATACTTTAATAAACTAAAACATGTAAAACAATACATAAGTTCTTCCTTGTTTTCCTTTTAATGGTCTTCTTGTTCCTCTTTCATGTGTTGGGGATCCACTATCTATTTAGCTATTAATTGTATTTCAATAAGGAAACAAATTAAATAACTTAGCTTTATTAAAAGAGCTGAAATTATGATATCAAATTACATCTATCTACTCGGAAATTCTATATTCCAGGCATATGGATTATCCATATATAATTTCCTATACAATTCATATTATACACAAATTTCCATACATTGAAATATATTAAATGTCAATAAAAATAGTTGAAAAAATACTAAAATAAGAAAATGAATCCAATTTTCCATAACCTAAATGACAAAATTCACTCTACTAAGACAAAAAAAAACAACAAAAAAACATAGGAAATTAAAAAGGGTGACCCCTCTACCATCCAAAAACAGAACAAAACTTGTTTTTGGTCAAAAACAGACAAAACTTGAAATTTCATAATATTTAGTGCAATTTTGTGCCAAAGGGACTTTTTATCCTTTAAACTTTTTGGAGGAAATTCCGATGGCTTGCACTGTCATCATTAGTAAAAAGTAAGTATTAATTACGTTATCAATGTTTTAGTTTATTCTTGTACATGGCAGTTTTTAATCTAAACAGAAAAAAAGCCTTTTTCTTTCGAGCATTGAGACATAAAATATTCGTTCAAAATGCTTTCAACGGTTCTAGGCCGCCAAATCCAAGAGCATAGAATTTTATTATTGATTTTGGTACTTATCAATTAGCTGGAACCCACGGGATATATTATATACGGAAGATGCTTAAGAAACTAGTCAAACGGGTTTCTTTCAATAGAGAACTGGATTGGAAACCGTGGGTTTGTTATTGCGTTTACAATATTTAAACTTTTGTTTTTGGGGTATAGGGGGAAAAAGGTAGGCCTACCTAGGTTAGGTTAGTGGGTTCCAGCTAATTGACAAGTACCGTACTTTTCAAAATTCTAGGGGGGAAGCTCCCAAGCCCCTCTAAAGTTGGTAACCATGGTTTACCAAAAAAAACCTGACTAAGGGCATCCTAAAGTAATTAGAGCAGCTAAACGTGTTTTACTACAACTAGCAACAACTCACTGTAGCAACAAGCCACCCGAGGCCAACGCGCCTCCCCCTTCACCCCTACCTATTCAAAGCTTCACTCTACCCCAAAGGTGTATCCAGGATTTTTGTTCGGGGGAGGGGGGTACAAAAACTCGAAGATGCATCAAAATTTGTTTATATGCATTTTGTTACATTTTACGGGTCGGAAAAAATTTCGAGAGGGAACCCCATAGTCCCCCTGGATATGGCCTTGTCCTACCCTCTCTCATGACATTCCACTTTTCTTTAAATCCTTTCCTACAACTTCTTCCCATCCCATTTTAGGACGACGTCCTAAGTGTATTTTGCAAGCCTAGATATAGGGACTTCAAACGCATTCTAAATCTGAAGCTGTCAACATTTAAAAAAGGCATCTCCGATGCATCCAATGCATAATTGCTTCAACAAAGAAATAAAACAAGAAAAGTAAAAAAGAGCATGACAAATCGGACCCAAGGACCAGCATGATGAAACCTGACACAGACAGCGAAGAAAAGACACGTCGCATCGAACCAGAACCTTTTTGAAAGGTTTCTTATTTCCAACAAAATGGATAACTTCTATGACCTTATGCAGCTCGTTAAATCTTTTATCCATAGAAACACACACAAATCTGAAATAAAGTACAGATTGATGGATAGATCGCTCAAATGGAGCCGAAACAGCTGTTAATATTTTAATTTAAAACCAAAGCAATTACCATAACGATCGACTTTTAAGTTGACAGGAGGTTATTTAAATTTAACACTAATTTTCTCATGTTTATAAATATTCCACGAAAAAGTCTGTTCTATAATACATCCTTCAAAATCAAAACAGGGGTGATTTTATCTCGAGCTTTTAGTATTAATGGATCTTTTAAATCGTTTTTATTGAAATCTCCGTGACACTTTTAAATATGGAAAAGGAATATTAAGATAGCCTACTAAATAAGAAGTAAAATCTTGTCATTTTCTACAGCTCTAGTATTTACCATATAAACCTTGTCATTGTGCAACGGGGCTTATCAATCTATATTCTCATATAGGTAGTAAATGGGAATGGCAACTTCAACAATGTTGTGCAAATGATGATAGTGCGTTTTTAAATATATTGCATTGTGCAAATGGTGATTGTGCATTTTGAGTATATTGCACTCACAAGCTTAAAATGCCCACCTATGGAAATTCTTTGGCAACAAGTGTTGTGCTATGGCCAAATAGGCCGCTGAGCGCAGCCTGTCGTACGCGCAGAGCTCAACTTGTTTTACGCATACTTCTGAACCTCTGCCCCTCCAGATATCAAAAGAGGCGACCAAGTGTGGGACCCCTTGGTGGAGGCACTTATGAAGCTAACTTAGTAGTAGGTCTATTTCTCATTCTGTCGGTAATTTTATAGTATTTGCATAGTCTGTATATTAGAGTACACTTAGGAAAGTGCAATTTGTCTTTCGTATTTTTCCCCCAACCTTATTACCCTCAACGGATGATAGTAGAAGGTTAGAGGAGGGTACGTTCGATTGCAAATTCCGAGATGTAGAGCCCTTCTTAAGTCAAAAAACAAATCACAGGGCAGCCAACAGCTCTTTCAATACCTTTTTTTTCTATTTAGAGTTGCCCCTTTAGAAAGACGAAAAAATGGTAGAAAGGATTACCTTTTAAATTTTGTTGAAATCAGGATGCTGTAAATAGTAATAAAATATTGTACATGCACAATTGAACGACCAAACACAATTCCCAGGAGGGTGAGGCCCCCACCCTCATAAAATACAGGCATTTCAGATTTCATAAATACAGATTTTTTCCATCTTTTCCGATTTGTGATTGTCCGAGAGCCATATTAAATGACCAGGTGACTACACTTAACCCAAACGCGTTAAGTACATAGACTACTTCACATTTCATGTTTGATTCCCATCAAAGTAGGTATTTAGAATTTTTGAAGACACTGATTACAAATATTAGGCTATCAGCAAAGTTTCAGTTTTAGCCACATATTTGCCTGTAATATCCTGGGCAAGGGCTTCTACCCTCCTTCCCCCCAGCTTCATAACTACAGACATTTTGTAACCCTTTAGACTAGCGATCATTCAGATATTGTTCAAGCAACAGTCTTAAGGGAGCAAAAAGGCGTCCTAAACTAAGCGTCCTAAGCGGCAAGTACGTATGTCGCGCTTGGTGGTATATTTTCATTGTAATATATACAGTTTTACTACTGATGACGATCACTGCATATGTGACCGAAATATCTGGTATTTTTGTGAATTTCTATCACTGTTATTCTTCATCACTCTCTATTAAGAGGATTTTATCCCTATTTGAACTTTTATTTATCGACAATTGATATTTATGATTTCTGAGGTTGTTGATTACAAATCTGACAATATCATGCAAGCCACCGTGCTTCGTATGGACTCGCACAGAATTCATTCGAGACACGGAGTTTGATTATGTATCTGAATTGAATTATCGAATTATTCTCTAGACGGCATAATTTTGTATCAGTATAAATTGCCTAAAGCAAGGTCCTGGAGCCCGACCCCGCATCCCCCAACTTAATATATACAGAAATGTTCTACATCTTTTGACAGAAATTGTTCATTTCATTTTGCACAACGGACGTCCTAAAACAAAACACAACAAGTAACCCACTTGTTCTTAGGATTTTTTCGAGCCCATTTTCGAGGTGTCGCTCTTTTTCATAAATCATGCCACCTACACCAAGTGGCACATGCCAAGTGTGGCGTAACTGTTCCAAGGGTTTTTGGGAGCGTGCCAAGTGTTTTTGGAAATGTGCCAAGTGTGGCGGAACTATGCGTCGCGCCCCGAGGTTTACACAAGCTGGCGGGAGTCAGCTTCTCTCCCATTTTTACAATTTTGACCAGGTGAAATTTAGGTTTGATTGGATATCTCAGTTTGGAAGAAAAAGACATAGTTTCTCAGCACTTAGATATAACACTATAAAGCGCTAAACAACACATTTTACATTAATTTTAGTGGAAGAGTTTTACTCGGACTTCAAATATACACAAAATAAATGCATAGTGTAAAGCAAAAGAAGTAAAAGAGGAGTACTTTTTAAGTTATTTCGCCAGAGTCGGATAGAAGTTAACCTATCGAATTGATCAATTTTATAAAACATGATTTCGATTGCTGTTTTGATAGATCTAAAACAGCATATTTTAAGACCCACTTTTCTGAAAACCCTTTCGTATTTACGGATTAAGGCCTTTTTTACACTCCTGATTCTTAACACCTAATATTGACATATTAGATATCAATAAGTTGGAATAATGTAACTCCTTGAGTATGCATGAACCTCTTTCAGATTGTTAATTTTTAATAGATAAGTGGTTTAAGAAGTAGCCTTGAAAATTTCAAAATAAAAACATTTTCCTACTCTATGTATTTTCAAAACATAGAAGAAACCCAGAAATTTTTCTGAGAATGTACCAAGGTTCCAAAGATCGTATTCCTTAGAGAAATTTGTAATTTGAGGAGTTTTAGCAAGGCATTCAACCTAAATAAAACAAAAAATCTTTGCGAAAAGCATCCAATCTGTAAAAAAATGAGTAAATTACGACAAGGCCCCCTGCGAAAAAAATATCCTGGATATGGCCCTGCATTACGAGCTATAATACCCTTGTATCTGATCATTTTCGTTACATGGGATTGAAATTTTTGGCAAAGTAAATGGTAGTTTTGTGGCGACATACCTCGAAATTACCTTCATACATTAATTTATTGGACAAGTTCTCTTCCTTCCAACGATGACAAAATAAACAAGAACTTCCTCTTTTAGACCTATTGCTTTAAACTATCCATTTGTTTCTAAACAAGAAATAAATAAATAAAGACAAGAAAACAAATTATTGATAATTATTTGATGCTAGATGGAAAATAATTTTATGGAGAGGGTTGTCAGAAGAGAGAAATGTAAATGGTGGATATGCAGCGAGGAATCTTGCTACAGAACTGCAATTACTACTATTTCTCCGAGAACCAATAGTGATAGCGATATCAATGTATTAAACTATTTCAATTAAAAAGCAAACGGAAACTAAATTAAAAAGAAACAAAGCATAAAACAGTTCGTGGTAACGAACTGTAAGTAAGGAGCGACCCGGCTCAATAGTTACCGAAACTCTAAAAAACGGAATTTTGACGCCAACACATACATAAAAAGAATCAGATCTTTCTTTTGAAAAAAAAAACAATTTTTTGACAAATATTTGCTTTTGTACTTAATATTGAAAATAAACATTAAAATTATAGTAAAATTTTGAACTGATGAGCTTTCAGCAATTAATATCATTATACATAAAATATTCAGTTTAGGCTAATTTATTAGCTCTTTTTAAAGTTGTTAAAGACGAATATAGTTTCCGTACAAACAAGTAGCCTATTTGGATACTGCCTCCTTTCCTAACTGTAAATAAAAACCAAAAGCCTACTGCGCCATTGGCACTTAACTGAAAACGGATTATATTACAAATATTTTATTTTCCAGTTCTTACAGTATTGAAAATAAAAAATACAATTACAGTGAAATAAAGTCTTGAACTGTTGGATCTTTCAACAATTAAGATCATTATACATCAAATACTCAATTTAATGTTGTTTATACTTTCCAAGACTGTTCAAGACGCATATAGTTTTCAGTAAAGCGCCAATGACGCAGTAGGTTTTTGACTTTTTCAGTGAGAGATGGAGGTCACACCCAAACTCTTGTTTGTGGTGATTTTTGTTCGTTTCAACCTTGATTTGCATATTCAATTTAAGTTTCACTCGTTTTAAGATTTATTTATTAATTTACATTAATATCTATTGTATAATTGTTTGAATTGATTGTTTATTTAATTTCTGTTCGTTTTAAGTTTCATTTATACTTCAATAGGAAAATACTTTTTTTAGTTTGAAGCTTGATATTCATATTCAATCTAAGCATTACTCGCTTTAAGATCTATTCATTCATTTATATTATTACTTGTTGTATGTTTTTGCTATGATTGCTTATCTAATTTCTGTTCGTTTTGGGTTTCATTTATTCTTTAATAGTAATTTTTTGTCGTTTTGTGTTTTAATTTTAACAGGTATTTGTATCTTTTGAGCTTAAGTTTAAAATGACCTTTACTTTTCTTTGAAAAACTTATTTTTCGGAGTTTTTTTTAATTATTTTTTGTTCGTTTTTGATTGCAAAAAATTTACAATTTTTAAAATTCCTTATTTCAAAATCAAACTTAAAAAAAAAAATAATCAAATATTAATCAAAGTATCAAAACTGATATAAAAAAAACAATATCAAAGTGAAAAAATGGGTTTGTGTCAACCTCGGAGTTTTTGTTATCTTATGTTTGAACTATTTTAAAAAAAATGGTAACCTGAAATTTTTATCGGATGAGTTTATCCCAAAGGCGTGGAGGACGGGAGGGGCTAGCTGCCCTCTGATCTTTTTTCACTCAGAGAAAATGAACTACAACTTTTAATTTCCATTCAAATGAACCCTCTCTGAATTTTATACGAGCATACCTTCCATAAGGACCATATTTGCCCCCAGAGAAATACTTACAGGGCCTTCCCTGGACCTGGGGGGGGGGGGGTTATCGACACAGGAGTTTTTCTTATCTAATCTTTGAACTATTTTTAACGAAATGACAATACGTAAAACTGTTTTTGTAATATGATTTTTCAACTATTTTTAACAAAATGGCTACCTCAAATATTTTATCAGATGTATTTAGAGAAAAAGGGCTTGGGGGGCCAGTTACCCTCTGATCACGTTTGACTCTTAGAAAGGGCACTAGAACTCTCGATTTCCAATCAGATGAGCCACTTTTGAAGTTTATACGACGACCCCTTCTATATGAAGTACCTCTGGGAAAAAAATAAATGGAGTGTGGGGGGAGGCTAGCTGCCCTCCAATCACTTTTGACTATTAAAAACTGAATTACAACTTTCAATTTCCAATCAAATGAGCCCTCTAGGAATTTTATACGAACATCCCTTCCATTAAAACCATAGCCTATATGCTCCCAGGGCATAACTTACAACGCCTACCCCTGGGCCCTGGGGGGCTGTGTCGACACCGGAGTTTTTTGTTATTAAAACTTTAAACAATTTTTAACAAAATGTCTATCGCAAAATTTTTATCTGGTTCATTTAGGGCGTAGAGGAGGGGGGGGGCTAATGGCCCTCAGATCTCTTTTGACTCTTAAAAAGTGAACAAGAACTTCCAATTTCAAATCAAATGAGCCCTCTCCGAAGTTTATACCTGCATCCCTTCCATAAGAAATATATATGCCCCTAGAGCATTACTCTTAAGGCCTGCCCCAGGGTCCTGGCGGGTTCCGTCGACACAGGGATTTTTGTTATCGGCCCTTTGAACTATTCTCAATGAAATGGCTATTATAAAAATTTTATCAGATGGGCTTGGGGAAAATAGGGTGTGTGTGGGGGGGGATAGTTGCCCTTGGATATCTATTGACTCTTAAAAATTGAACTAGAACTTTCATTTTCCAATCAAATGAACCCCCTCTGAAGTTTATACGAGCATCCCTTTCGTAAGAACCATATACGCCCCCCGGACAACACTTACAACGCCTATCCCCCGGGCTCTGGGGGAGGGCGTTTTTGTTATTTAATTTTTGAACAATTTCCAAAACACTGGCTATCTCAAAATTTGTAGCGGACGGGTTTGGGGGAAAAAGAGCGTGGGGGGGCTAGTTTAACTCTCTTGACTCTTAAAAAGCGAACTGGAACTTTCAATTTCCAATCAAATGAGCCCTCTATGAAGTTTATACGAGCATTCCTTTCATAAGAGCCTTACATGTCCTTAGGGCATAACTTAAAACACCTTCCCTTGTGTCCTGGGTGGTTCTATTGACACCGAATTTTTTGTTATCCGACTTTTGAACTATTTTTAACAAGATCTCTATCTCAAAATTTTCAACCGATGGGTTGGGGGCTAGCTGCCCTCAGATCTCTTTTGACTATTAAAAAGTGAGCTCGAACGTTCAATGTCCAATCAAATGAACCCTCTCTGAAGTCTATACGAGCATCCCTTTCATACGAACAATATATGCCCCAGGGCATAACTGACAACGCCTGCCCTCGGGCCCTAGGGGTTGTGACAACACATGAGTTTTTGTTATCTGACTTTTGAGAAATTTTTAACTTAATGCCTATGTCAAAATTTTTATTGGATGCATTTGAGGAAAAAGGGGTGTGGGGGGGGGTGGGCTAGTTTCCATCCAATCTCTTTTGACTCTAAAAACTTAACTAGAACTTTTAATTTCCAATCAAATGAGCCATCTCTGAATTGTTTTACGAGCATTTCTTCAATAAGAACCATATATTCCCTCAAGGCATAACTTACAACACCTGTCCTCGGGCCCTGGGGGGCTATGTTGACCCCTGAGTTTTCGTTATATGGTCTTTGAACTATTTAAAAAAAAGCTATATCAAAGTTCTTATCGGATAGGTTTGAGGAAAAAAGGGCGTGGAGGGGGGGGGGGGGCTAGGTGCCCTCCAAACACTTTGGACTCTTAAAAATTGACCAAGAACTTTCAATTTCCAATCAAATAATCCCTCTTTGGAGTTAATACGAGCATCCTTTCCATAAGACTCATATATACCCCCAGGGCATAACTTACAACTTCTGCCCCCGGGCCCTGGTGGGTTGTGTCGACACCGGAAGTTTTTTTATATGATCTTTGAACTATTTTTAACAAAATAGCTATATTAAAATTTTTATTAGATACATTTGGGGAAAAAAGGTTTGGGGAACAAAGCTGGTTACCCTCCAATATCTTTTGAAGCATAAAAAGTGAAATAGAGCTTTCAATTTCCAATAAAATGAGTCTCTCTCTGAAGCTTATACGAGCATTCCTTCCATAAGAGCCCTATATGCTCCCAGAGCATAACTTATAAACCTTGCCTCTGAAAGACTGTGGGGGGAGTGTCCTGTTCAAACATATAATTTCCAGAACTTTCAACTACGTTGAACAAAATGGCTATATCAAAATTTTGATTGGAAGTGTTTGGGCAAATGGTGGGCATGAAAAGGGTGTCAGTTGCCTTAGAATCATTTTGGACTATTAAAAAGGGAACTAGTCATTTAAATTTCCAATCGAATGAGCCCTTTCTGAAGTTTCTACGACAACGTTGTGTACACAAAACCTTATATGCCCCCAGGGCAAAACTTACAACCCTTGCCCTGAGGGCTGTGGGGGAGTTGTCATCCTCAAAGACCTAATTTCAAGAACTTAAAACTACGTTTTATAAAATGACTATCTCAAAATTTTGATTGGATGTGTTTGGGGAAAAGGTGGGTGTGAGAGGGGGGTTAGTTGCCCTCCAATAACTTTCGACTATTAAAAAGGGTACTAGCCCTTTGAATTTTCTATCGAATGAGCTTTTTTTGAAGTTTCTACGTCAACGCCTTCTATAAAACCTTACATGCCCCCAGGGCATAACTTAAAACCCTTGCCCTGAGGGTTGTGGGGGAGTGTCCTCCTCAAAAACATATTTTCTGTGTGGAAATCAACTACGCTGAACAAAATGGCTATCTCCATATTTTGATTGGATGTGTTTGGATAAATGATGGGCGTGGGGGGGCCTAGTTGCCCTCTAATCATTTCCGACTATAAAAAAGGGCACTAGCCCTTTGAATTTCGAATCGAATGAGCCTTTTTGAAGTTTCTACGACAACGCCTTCTATAAAAACCTTAAATGAAGGAATGGGCTGCCCTTAGAAAACTGCCCTTAGAGGAAGGAATGGTAAATTCAATAACATGCATATCTTCTTATTTTCCTCATTTTAAGGTATTTTTAGAGGAAGGAATGGGCTGCCCTTAGAAAACTTGGAGCCTTATGGCAAAGTCCTATGGCAGAGACGCATTTTCATCCAAATTCTGGGGGGAGGAGAAAAGTAGGAGCCGATTTCCCCAAATCTATTGAAAATGAACAAGTGAAAAATGATCTATGAGGTACCATAAAGACAAATGTATAATAATAATAATAATATAACACAACTGATGTTTCTCTGAATGCTTGCATTATGTAGGCCTATCTTAATTTTGACAAGATTTTTGAATGCATTAAATTTCAGCTGGGGGGGCAAACTGGGGTCTGAGGGGCAGTTGCCCCCAGCTCTATAGCGAATTACGCCCCTGTCCTATGGCATAACAAAAGCACGAAATATTTCCTTTCTAAAATAACCACAGTTCGTTGTAGTTTCATTTTTCATTTTTTTAACCACAAACAGCATATTATTTTTTAATAATTATGTTCAATTCATAAAAACATTCTGCAACTGTTCCAAAAAAGCAGCCAAGCAAAAAAACTGACTTATTCAGTGAATTATTTTAACACGTTTCGTTTTCAATGTACCTACAACCTTACAAATACTAAAACAATTTGACATCAGAAACAACTGCCTAATTGCGTTGCCTAAGTAAAGAGCCATATGTCTCCAGAACCGTAACCAGGATTTTTGTTCCAGTGAGGGTGGTGTTTTTTCGGAAAGGGGTTAAAAAAAATAAAAAAAACTCATGAAAAATATGTTTTTTATACATATTTATTAGCTTACACGAGTCCGACCAATATTTTGGAGGGTCCAAACCCCCTAACCCCTTCCCTGAATATGGCTTTGTATGCCTCCAACGTAGTATTTTTTCACTTAGAACTTCGAGTGGAACTGAGGTCATAGATTTCCTTTATGAAAAGGTGTCATTGGACTCCTTTTCAGGGGGCCAATTTGACTGGAAATCAAAAGCTTACCCTTTGCAAGGATCAAAACCAATCGAAGGGCAATAATCTCCCCTTCTATATTGCTATCCAGTCCCCCTGAAAACCTACATCAAAATTCTTAGATAACTGTTTTGTTCAAAATCGTAGTAAGGTCAAATAAATATGGCTCTGAGGATAAAATACCCCCTAGTCCGTGAGGAAAAGACCACACATTATTGAAATTATAAACTGTTTAAAGTAGGTTGATCTTTGGTGTACGATTGGCTTAAAAATGTTCAGGGATCACTTCCTGGGCCAAGAGGAAAACACTTTGTTTTGGAGATGCTAGGAGACGTCAGGGCTGTGTTGAGGCCTAGTGGAAAATAATGTAGAAGGAAATTTTAGGTCGGGAGTAGCCTACTCATTCTTTCTGGAAGAGGAAAGGTGGCAGGGTGCCCAGAAATGAACTGAAGAACTTGCTGTCCTTGATCAGTTTGAAACTTACAGATATTAGTCCTTGGGCAGAGAGCAACCTAACGTAAAAAAATGACATGCATACTTTCTTACTGTCTACACTTTTGGCTGCGTCATTTTAATAAGTGTGTGGGTTTCCATGCCTGTTCAATGCATTCATGCCAGTTTTACCTGAGAACACCAGAGTTGTGCTTTTTTCTGTAGCACTAGAAAAAGCTCGAAATTCTTCATTAATGAGTTTATTGCTGCTACTTTCTTCACTATTCCTCTCGCCTGTCGGCAGCAGAGGCGGTTTTAGGGAGGGGGACAGAGGGAGTACTTTCCCCGGGAACAGAAATTTAGGGGCGCACATTAAATAATCTAACGGTTATAATCGTTTTGTAATTTTTGAAATTTTATATTTATTAAAGTTAAGTAGAGGGTGCAGTTGGCAGTACGTATAAGCAAATTGAATATCTTCATCAGATAATCAATACGGGATGATTAATAATTTTGCAGAGGCTAAAGAAAGAACAGTTAGATTTAAATAAATGATAAATTTTGATGTTAATGAAAATTTTATTAAAACGGGCCTGAAAATTTTTGGGAGACAGGGGTGGGGGGGGGGGGCTAATCAAGATTTGTCCCGGGCACGAGAGAGGCCAGAACCGTCATTGGTCAACAGGAACCTGAAACCAGGCCAACAAATTTCGTTTTCTCTGCTTTACTTGAACTTGAAGGGCTTGTAGACAGAAAACAAAACAAAATGAAGATAAAAACTAGGGAAAAGAATATGTTGTATCGATTCGTGACGCCCAAAACAAACCCGAATTTGTCTTACCTCCGATCGTCTTGCAACTTACGTACTGGGTAAAACAAACCAAGAGAAGAAAATATTAAAAAGAGAATAATTATAAAAACCAATATTAAAAAGAAAATAATTATTGATTCTTAGTGCAAATATTCCGATTTTTTCTGATCTGCTTGAATATTTCAGGTTATGTAGACAGAACCAAGGGAACCTCCATTAAGACAAAAAGAATTAAGGAAACAAATGTGGTTGTATTGACCCGTGATGCCCGATTTTTCTTTCTTTTTAAAGAGAACAAAACAATTTTTTTCTATAAATGACCTTATTATGCACTTATTTAACCAAACAAACAAAACAAAATGGAACATTGAAAGGTTCGTTCAATAAAATGGTAAATTAAGATACCACTATATACAAGGATGACAGCAGGATGGGTTCAGCCGTATAGAAGACCAAAAAATACAGATTCTCAATCAATACGAAGAAAAATCCTCCTTCCATTCATCCTAAATTTTCAGAAGACCCTCGAAAAGACCTGGGCCAGCGGTTGGCGGCACCTGTGGGGCGCCCCACAATATTTTTGTGGGTCATGAGCAGAACATGCAGCGTTCAGCTGTCTATATTTTATAGCCTTAATTAAAAAAAAAAAAAATCATGTGAATGGTATCAATCAAATGCATTTAAAGAGCAAAAAAAATTATTCTGTATATGAAAGGGGCTGCCCCCTCCTCAACCCCTAGCTCTTTACGCTAAAGTTTTTTTATTGCTTTTTAAAAAAAGTTGTGAGACAGAGTCAAACTTTAGCGTAAAGAGCGAGGGGTGGAGGAGGGGGCAGCCCCTTTTATATACGGAATAATTTCTGTTCGTTTTAAGTTTTAATGTCGCTCCTTGCTTTCAGTAAAAAAAACTTGATTTTTTATTTAATTTCTGAACGTTTTTGAGTTAATACAGCTTTTATTTTGGCTCACCGTACGTGAATAATTAAGACGAAATTTGCATATTAATTTTACTTTTTTTTATGCTAAATGGTTTTCTCAAAATTTTGTTCAGACGTAACTTACGAATTAAGTTACGTAACGAAAAAAAAACACGCATTCGTGATCTTTCTTCTGACAAAAAAAAAAACAAAAACAATATTCTACATCTTTGCAGATAGGAGCTTGAAACTTCTATAATAGGGTTCTCTGATAAGCTGAATCTGATGATGTGATTTTCACACCATCCATTAAGTTCCATTACTTTTAGGGAGTGTTTCCCTCTTTTTTTCAAAATAAGGCAAATTTTCTCAGGCACGTAACTTTTAATCGGTAAGACTAAACTTGATCAAACTTATATATTTGAAATCAGCATAAAAATATGATTCTTTTTATGTATCTATTGGTACCGAAATTCCGTGTTTTAGAGTTTCGGTTACTATTGAGCCGGGTCACTCCTTACTTACAGCTCGTTACCACGAACTGTTTGATATGCCTAGAGAACGACTTTTTTTTAGAAATGCTTGGGTGGGGCATGGCTTAAAATAGGTTACAAGCCACTGCTCTACAGGCAGGGTTGTCAGTCCCTGTGTAGCTGACCAGAGCCAACAAAAGCATTAACTCTGTAGGTACTACAGTAATTACAAAGTGAATTATGCTTTGCATCCGGTGCACATGAAGCGACCTAGTGCCTAACCCCTTGAGAAAGCCTTCTTTCTATTCAAATTTAAAAAAAAAACAAAAAACAAAAACAGGTACAGTTTACAACGACTATCATAGCATTTACTCAATATTTGACTACCTATGTCCATCATGTATCAATGAAACCCGCATGGAATTACTTTGAAAAATGCATCCTACGGCTGGGAAGGATTGAAAGTCACTATTTGTAGATGGATGACGACAGGTAGGTTTCACTGGTATATACTTTGTATTGGCCCCTGACTCTGGAATTTCTTAATGCAAAATTTGTACACCAACAAATAGACCTTTTTTTGTCGGACAGACATTGATCAACTCCCGTCTGGACCCCTAGAGGTCTTGCTGTAACGAGTGTTTTGCGTGTACATGCACTAGCTGTTGATGTAAACACATTCTTGGTGAATGATTTAGATATAGCTATTTTATAATGAAGAGAGTCGAGAATAGCATGACTAATTTTCTCAAGGTTTTTTGTAGTAATAGGAAGTTGGATTTAGGTGGAAACGATCATATGTTTAATGTTTGGACATGTCTCAGTCGGCACGCTCAAAACAGTATGACTATGTTCATTTACACCTGAGAAAAATAAATGCAAAAAGCTGAGATATATATAATTGAATAAACAGATTTAGGTCCCTTTTCCCCCTAAACCCAAAAAAATAATAGTTTAAATATTGTAAAAACAGTGGCAAACCATGGTTTGCGATCCAATTGATCTATGGCGATCTATTGTAAGAGGCTGATGAAAGAGATGAAAGAGGCTGCCCCTCCTCAACGCCTCACTCTTTACGCTAAAGTTTGACTCTTTCTCACAACTTAATTTTTTTTTTTAAACAATAAAAAACTTTAGCTTAAAGAGCGAGGCGTTGAGGAGGGGACAGCCCCTTTCATATACGGAATAATTTTTGTTCGTTTTAAGATTTAATGTCGCTCCTTACTTTCAGTAAAAAAAACTTGTTCTTTTTTTTATTTAATTTCTTAACATGTTTGAATTAATGCAGGTTTTGATTTTGGCTCACCGTACATGAATAATTAAACGAAATCTGCATACTAGTTTTACTTTTTTTTTTAAACTAATATTAACCTTATAATATCCTAAGTTTGATTTTTGTTCCATTTATTTAGGAATGACTCCTGAATCACAAAGGCTGTTTAATTAGAATAATAACCTCTTTTAAAATTTAAAAAAAAACTCGAGCGTAAGAGTGAGCTATTTAGGAGCAACAACCCACCTTAAATACGTAATATTTTCTGTTCGTTTTTAAGTTTTAATGTTGCTCCTTATTTTCAGTTGAAAGAAACTTATTTATTAGATTTTCGACTATGGTGAACAAAATGGCTATCACATAATTTTGATAGGGTGACTTTCGGAAAAAATGAGCGTGGGAGGGGGCCTAGTTGCCCTCCAATTTTTTTGGTACCTTAAAAAGGGCACTAGAACTTTTAATTTCCGTTCAAATGAATTCTCTTACGATATTCTAGGACCACTGGATCGATACGATCCACCCTGAAAAAAAAAATAATTAACACGCATCCCTGATCTTTCTTCTGGCAAAAAATATAAAATTCCACCTTTTTGCAGATAGAAGCTTGAAACTTCTACAATAGGGTTTTCTGATACGCTGAATCTGATGGTTTGATTTTCATTAAGATTCTATCGCTTTTGGGGGGTGTTTCCCCTATTTTTCGAAAATAACACGATTTTTTCAGGCTCGTAACTTTAAATGGGCAAGACTAAACTTGATGATATATTTGAAATCAGCATAAAAATTCGATTCTTTTGATGTATCTACTGGTTTCAATATTCCGTTTTTTAGAGTTTCAGTTACTATTGAGCCGGGTCGTTCTTTACTTACAGTTTGTTACCACGAACTGTTTGATACCTGTTTGACTAGTTTCTTTTAGCATCTATCTTGCGTGTTTACCCGATTCTTAACAAGTACCTATATATATATATATATATATATATATATATATATATATATATATATATATATATATATATATATATATATATATATATATATATATATATATATATATATATATATATATATATATATATATATATATATATATATATATATATATATATATAAGTGGGCATACACATAGCTTCGAAATAATTACTATTGCTGAAACATCATATTATAGTGGGGAATTATAGGATGATTGAAAACTATGAAATAGTGACGTTTATTGATACTTTACGCAAAGAAAGCTTCAATTCTAACTAGATCAGTTTCAGCTATTAATCAATTTCATAGTTAGTCAATTACAACTTTAGCTTCGGCCAAATTTAAGAAATTAAAATTGCCCTTTTATGATCGCCACAGAATTGTGATAACTTTACAAACACTGCCCTTTGAATGCAAAACGGTACTTGTATGATATAGCCCCGACCAAACATTCTTTATCTAAGTAGAACCCGTTCTCTGACGCTCACTCCTAATTAAATGTACCTAAGTATGATACAAATATAATACTTTAGAAACAAATTGGGCTATATATTTACACATAAGGGGTGAGGGGATTAAGTATAGCGGGTCTGCAAACCTAATGTGTTAGGTACAATCATCCTGCATATTATGAAGTAAAAATTGTTTTATAACTTTCCACTGTCCAAATGCTTTAACCCAACCCACCCCCCGAATGTGCACATATACAGCCCAAATTAGCCTATATATTTCTTATCTATTCTGTCACTTCTATTTGTCTTGTCTCACGCTAAGCTGAAAGAAACTAACGAAAAAACCGGTTCTACAATGCGTCAATGGATGAACAACTTGAGTTATCGGGGTTATAGCATACAAGAACCTACAAAACTCCCGTTTTTGCTTGGTCGGGTTACTAATAAAATTAGAGCGCTACTTGATGTTTTATGTGTCTTGGTTAGTCCAATTCAAGCGGACTAAACCGGACAGGACTTCAAGCGGACTTTCTGCTTGAAGTCTATCAGCTTATAAGGGGGATATTGTTGAAAAACCAGTAAACTTTGTAGTGTTGAAACAAAAAGTTTTCGTTTTCAGTAAAGTATTCCAGCATAATAAGATGTATAAAACGTAACAAAACGTGTCTAAAGGGTACAAGTCATTTCGAAGGTCAAAACAATATTCCCTTTTTTTAAAATTCCTAGAAAGACTGAAAAGCGGACACGCAACGACATACCTTCTTAAATTTTCAATTATATTCCATATCTCATTTTTTGTAATTGAATCTATAAAAGTAAAAAAAAAACAAAACTAAATCTATAAGAGCAATTAAAAGGCTTTATAAACAGAAAATTAGATAGCTTACCTGATGTATTGTGAATGTGACTATTATAGCTTGGTCTTCGCCCATCCAGCCTCCCTCTCGCAGCCATGTTAAAAGAAGAAGCTAATTCTTCGCACGAGGGCGTTGAAAGTACGAACAAACCTTCCAAACCAGGTAGTGATCTTGCTCCAGCTTCGAAACAAAAACGACCGCCTTCAATTGCACCATATCGCCTGTAAGTTATTTAAAAACTTAGTGTCTGGGTACAAGGTTCTAGATTTGCTGCAAAAACTGTCTTGTAGGCCTAATGACGTCCCCGTACAAAAAAAAAAAAAAGAAAGAAAAAATGGTTAACACAAACTTTATAGGAACCACTAGATATCAACAAAGTGGTTACGCCTTACGTCAGGTTTTGTGCACCGGAGGCCCACAGAGCAAGGTGTAATCTTGTGCTTCTACGATGGGCAGCAGCCCTTTGGATATTAAAATACCTCAATTAGCGGCATATTCATGTGAAAGCTATGATATGGTACTATGAAAAAAAAAAAAAAAAAACTTGAAAGGTTTGTTAATCGCTATTATCTTTTATTAACATACTTACGTAAATCTTTTCTATCGCAAAATAAATCAACAAGCTATTTATTGGCTTTGACAACATCCAAGAACATTTGTCCCTCGTCTCCAGGAAACTATGAAGTATTATGGAGTATTAATTGAATTAATTTGAAAAAAACAAAGTTTTTCCGAGGGAAGTAAAGAGCGAAGTTGAAACTTAAAATGGAAAAAAAAATATTACTTCAAATCCTATTTGATATATATCAATAAAACTAGTACAAATAAACCAACTAATTATGTTTCCCTATGCTTTTAGGGTTATAAACACTAACGCTTTACTGAAATCACAAAATAACATAGGAGTCTTGGTACAGTAAAAGAAAACCAATTAAGGACACTTTTACAGAATACAAATATTATCAATCCCTTTTAAGATCAATCCCTTTTAAGATAAAGGAACAATCCATTTTAGGATTTTTCTTTATTTTTTTTTACGTTTAATTTGGTATCACTTCTGCACAATGGCTCAGTTCAATGACTGGCTCTTGTTTTGGTTCTTAGAAGGACATATCATGATTAGTTTGTACATAATTTCGAAGTAAGGCCATATTGATAGTATTAGGACTATAGACTAGCTTTAGAATTTGTATCATAGCTTGAAATTCACTCTTGTATAGAGAGAAATAATCGGGTTTGCAGGGTTCATATTATGGAATTTTTTCCACTAGGCAGTTTTTTTCAAAACGCGTTTTTTAACTTCTGGTTAGTATGGGCTGTGGTTCGCTCTTTACTAGGTTGCAGCTGCCGCTGCAACCACGATACCTTGCCGGGACATGTTTTAAAAAATGAGTCTAAAATATTATTGAAAAAAACAACAACAGCGGATACCAACAATGATATTTTCGATATAATACGAGCGACACCAATGCGTCTGATACCGATATCCACGTTGTCGATACGTCTAATGTCGCATAAAACCCTTCCCCAGGGACTATGGGTGGCCATATCTTCATCAAAACCATATATATTGGACCTATGAACTATGTTAAACAAAATGACCATCTCAAGATTCTTATAGGACTAGTTAGGGGGAAAGGGGCCTGTAGGGAGGGGGGGGGCTAATTGCCCTCCAATATTATTGGTTACTTAAAAAGGGCACTTACAAATTTAATTCTCTTTCGAATGAGCTATTACACATCACTCTATGATGCTCTGGCCACCTCCTAGCCCTGATAGAAAAAAAAAGAAAAAAAGGGAGTCAGATCAGTGCTACCCATGCAAAAAAGTCATTTTCCTTGGTGTTCAAGGTGGGGGACTGTAATTGTCCTACAAGAGCTTTGGCCATGCTGATTCCAACGGTGTACTTTTTATTTCGATTTGACGCCATTTTCAAGGGGTTTCGGGTTCTTTTTCGAATCACCATAAATTTCTTTTCGCAAATAAACTTTTACTTATAAGATTAACCGAAACAAGAGTTACCATTCCTGATTCAGCGTCAGATGGTGATTTTTTCTCACAAGACAGTTTTTTTTTGAAAACATGTTTTTCAACTTTTGATTACTATGGACTGTGGTTCGCTCTTTACTAGGTTGCAGCTGCAGCTGCAACCATGATATGGTGTATCATGGAGAAATACAATGATTCAAGAGGTCTTAAAGAACAAAAATTGTACTGGGTTTCAAAGTAATTTAGTAACAAGCATAAAATAAAAGGTCTTATTTTAGGTTCAAGTATACAGGAGCAAGAATTATAATAAATTTTGGGTACTTATGTACTATCTGTAATACACATGAAAAGTGAATTTGGTCAATGCTAATGAAATAAAACAAAATAGAATCAAAATATAATTGTTTAGAAACAACTTTTGGCTATATATTTGCACATCAGGGGGGTAGGGGTAAAGCAAGCATATATTTAATATTTAACCTAACCTAGGTACCTTTTCCCTCCTAAACCCCCCAAAAAACAAATGTTTGAATGTTGTAAACGCAATGACAAACCATGGTTTGCAATCCTCAGCATAGGAATTGTCCGTCGAAAGAAACCCGTTTGACTAGTTTCTTTAGCAACTTCCCTATCAAACAGTTCGTGGTAACGAACTGTAAGTAAGGAGCGACCCGGCTCAATGGTAACCGAAACTCTAAAAAACGGAATTTTGGTACCAATAGGTACATCAAAAGAATCAGATTTTAATTCTGATTTCAAAAATATAAGTTTCATCAAGTTTAATTTATACCCATCAAAATTTACGCGCCTGAGAAAATTCGGCTGATTTTCGAAAAAAGGGGGAAAAACCCCCTAAAAGTTATAGAACCTTAATGAAATTCACACCATCATATTCAGCGTATCAGATAACCCTACTGAAGAGGTTTCAAGCTCCTATCTACAAAAATGTGGAATTCTGCATTTTTTTTGCCAGAAGAAAGATCACGGGTGCGTGTTTATTTGTTTTTTTTTTACCAGGGGTAATCGTATTGACCCAGTGGTCCTAGAATATCGTAAGAGGGCTCATTGGAACGGAAATTAAAAGTTCTAGTTCTCTTTTTAAGTGACCAAAAAAATGGAGGGCAACTAGGCCCCCTCCCACGCTCATTTTTTTCTCAAAGTCACCCAATTAAAATTTTGAGATAGCCATTGTCTTTAGCATAGTCGAAAATCTAATAAATATGTCTTTTACGATGACTTAATCCCCCACAGTTCCCAGGGGAAGGGCTGCAAGTTATGAACTTTGCCCATTGCTTACATATTGTATTGGTTATTGGAAAGTATACAGACATTTTCAGGAAGAATTTTTTTCTGGGGGGGGGGGAGGGGGGGGTTACTAGGGAGAATGTTTCCGTGGAGGATGTTTCTTTGGGGTAAGGGACATTTCTATGAAGGGGGCGCCGGATTTCCAAGCATTATTTAAAAAACGATCAGAAATTAAATTAAAAAAAAACAAGTACTTTCAACTGAAAATAAGAAGCAACATTAAAACTTAAAATGAACAGAAAATATTACGTATATGAGGGGGGTCTCCCCCAAGTTTATGCTACGCTCTTTACGCTACAGTTTTTTTTAGTGCTTTCAAAAGAGCTATCTATTCAAATTAAACGGCCTTTGTGATTCAGGGGTTTGTGAATTAAAATTTTTTTAACTTTTAACGTAAAGAGCGTGGTATTGACTAAGGGGAGAACCGTAATAACATATACGTAATAAAAAAAAAACAATAAAAAAAACAAGCGATACGGCTCAATAGTAATCGAAACTTTTAAAAACGGAACTTTGATGTCAATAAATGTATCAAAAGAATGGGCTCATAATGCTGATTCTAAATATATGAATTTTATTAAGTTTAGTATTACTCATCAAAGGCTACGAGCCTCAGAAAACTCACCTGATTTTTTAAAGAGGGGGAAACATCCCCTAAAAGTGAAAAATTTTTAATGAAAATCACACCGTCAGATTCAGCGTATCAGAAAACCCTATAACATAGGTTTCAAGCTCATATCTGCAAAAATCTGCAACTTTGTATTTTTTGCCAGAAGAAAAATATACGAATATAGAAGTTCGTTACGTAAGTTAATTTGTAAATTACGTCAGAACCAAATTTAGAGACAGCCATTTAGCAAAAGAAAAGTAAAATTTTTATGCAAATTTTGTTTACTTATTCAATGACGGCGAGCCAAAATAAAAGCTGCATTAACTAAAAAACGATCAGAAATTAAATACAAAAAAACAAGTTTTTTAAACTGAAAGTAAGGAGCGACATTAAAATTTAAAACGAACAGAAATTATTCCGTATATGAAAGGGGCTGTCCCCTCCTCAACGCCTCGCTCTTTAAGCTAAAGTTTGACTCTGTCTCACAACTTTATTTTTTAAAACAATAAAAAACTTTAGCGTAAAGAGCGAGGCGTTCAGAAGGGGACAGCCCCTTTCATATACGGAATAATTTCTGTTCGTTTTAAGTTTTAATGTCGCTCCTTACTTTCAGTTTAAAAAACTTGTTTTTTTTATTTAATACAATATAGCGCGTGTGTTACCGATAGTAGCCAACATAAGTACCAAATTTTGTTATAAGCCGACTAAGGCCATACAATACAGTATTCTATAGTACACATCATAATATCATAACTTAAAAAATAATCATATCTCCCTCCCCGAAAAATCAACACAAAGCTAAATTACTCTCCACTCTTTACCACTTCATTAATATATTTACCAACATGAAGGATTGGTATTTTTCGCTTGTCATGGCAATATGATTGCACGATCAAGCAATTTTAGTTTCTTCGTCAAGCAATTTGTTGAGTTGAAAAAAAAAACGATTATTGGGTAACTAGGTAATTTTGCTGGTAATTTTGTCAACACAGCAACAACAGGGGCGTAATTTGTTATGAGACAGGAGAGACAACTGCATTTCCCAGACACCAGTTTGCCCCCCCCCCCCGCTGAAAGTTAGTTTCTTCAAAAATCTTGTCAAAACCAAGATAAGCCTGTATAATTCAATCTTCCACAGAAACGGTACAGTTTCTTTAGTATATTTGCCTTTATTGTATTATATGGCTCATTCTTCAGTTTTCCCTGTCATTTTAACTTGATTTGGGAAAATATGGGTCAAACTTTGCTCCCCCTCCCCATTCAGGATTTTGACCAGATTACGCCACTGAACAGCAATAGGAATGTAAATTGCCAATGAGACTGTTTTTGAACAACAACAGGCGTAGGAGACAAATTCTGTGTGAATGGCAACTGAAACTGCTTTTTGATGCAACTCACAAATATTGCCAATCGCAGTATTTTTTCTGTTCAAATATGGGCTCTTATCCCAAATCAATATTCCTATGCATGTTATATCTTTTAAATAGTTAATTACTTAAAACTGCTACATACTTGTCTTTTCTGGCACTTTCAAATCATTGACAAATTCAAGCTATAGGTGCGCTCATGTTGCTAAATGGCTAGTGTAAAAACTGCTTGTGCTTGACAATTTTGGTTACGTGTTTCTAAATTTGCGTTGTCACAAAATCAGCTGGCGTATACTTGCGAGAGTAGACAAAGTTCTTACTTGTCACATCTTCAGTTTTAGAAAATAGTCTAAACCAAAGAAAATACAATCAGTTACCATTGGCAATTTTCCATTGGCAATCAGTTACCATTGGCGAATTCGATGAAGTTCTTAGTGGTAAAATATGTTTTAGTTGCCCTTAATTCAACGTGATCTCTAGACGACAAGTATTCAAACAGAAGTTTCAAAATCGCGATTGAACTCGAACATCTGTCAACAATAAACACCTAATCAATAACAGTTGTTCTAAGGGACAATCAATTGGTGGGACCTAAGAGAATCAAAGAAACAAGGAGCTTTATCCTCGGCTGACAAAGTTATCTTCTTTTGGTTGCTACGCCGAAATTCCCTTATCATCATGCCATTGAAACATTGATGCCAAAGAGAGAGATAAATGTCGTGAACTCACGGACATTTTACCCCTGGTTAGGAAAAAAGGGGGTAATTTATAAAACTAATGGGTGGTGAAGAAAGTAGTACATAATTAATACAAAATGGCATAATGCTTCTGTATCAGCAAGTACACACAAGAGAAGTTTGCTGAATGTAAGATCTAAGAAAACCGGTTTCATAGCCACAAAGACAATGACGGATGAGAGAATGCATTGGACTTGTATAATTTGGCTTATATATTGGCACATTAGGGGTGGGGGTGAGGTTAGGTTACTTTACCACAACCCCTTAATGTGCAAATATATAGCCCAAATAATATTTATTAAATAAACTAAAGTAGTATATTTTCATCATATTTTGGTATATTTCATTAGGATTAACCTACCTTCACTTTTCGAGTTTGTACTGGCTAATATGAAAGTACCAACAGTATCTTAATGCTATAATTAATAAGGACCCGGATATGCAGTTATGCAGTTTTGACAGCGAGCGTCAAATAAATTTATTATTAAAATTATTTATTAATTAAAAAAAACACTTCTTTAGAACAAGTGTACAGAGCTCAAATACTTCAGTTAAATATATATATATATATATATATATATATATATATATATATATATATATATATATATATATATATATATATATATATATATATATATATATATATATATATATATATATATATATATATATATATATATATATATATTCACAAACCGAAAACTAGTTCTTTGGAATCCATGGAAAAACATAATTTGACTTTTCAAATATTCGATGATGTCAAAAATATAAAAATGGCTTCATGGAACCCACGGATGTACGCAAGGGGGTCTCTGAGCTCAGTCCCCCAAGAAAGCATAAATTTTACCAGACATATGGGCACTTTTTTATACAAATTAGCAAATAAATGAGAAAATTTCAAATTCTCAATCCTCCCCCGCGAAAAAAAACAACTCAAGATCTCTATAGGTTACTATGTGTTTTTGTCCAATCATTATTTTATTTCAATTTAGAACTTTGGCATTTATTGCTTCGGCCTTTTTCAAAAATAATGGGTAGTACTGTTGCGCTTAATGGCACACACGAAAGAAGTCAAGTTCGGTTAATGCTAATAAAATAAAAAATAGGATGAATATATAATAGTTTAGAAACAAATTTGGGCTATATATTTGCACATTAGGGAGGGGGAGGGGTAAAGCATAGCATATATTAAATACGTAGACCAAACCTAACTTAACCTAGGTACCTCCCCCCCCCCCTGTAAACCTCGAAAAACAACAGTTTAAATATTGCAAATTCAATCAGAAACCACGCTTTGCGATCAATTTAGATAGCAATTACCCGCTTTTAAGGGTCTCCATGACTGCATTCCTTGGACAGTCTATAGCGCTGTGTTCCAATTAGTGCAACAGTAACAAATAATGTAGTACAAAAAAAAAAACAACTAAAAGTTAGACTAACACAACTACAGTGTTCATTACGACTTATCATGCATCTTCTCTGCCATAGGTCAAGTATCAAAGCTATTTTTAGCTAAAGCTATGGCCCTTGGCTTTGATTACTAGTTACAGTCGTATTTCTGCTACGAAGACTTCCGACAGTTGTTTAAAGTAATAAGATCACCAAGAAATAGATGGTTAACAACAATTGAAAATTGAAAACTCAAGTTATTAATGCATATGTACTAAAATGAAAAAATGTTTTTTTTTCAAAATAATGAAGAAATATGGTATATACAAAAAGGATTAATTTTAGGGGTACTGTTCTAAAATCCAGGACATATACGAGAAGTGAAGTTTAGTTAATGCTAATAAAATAAAACAAAATAGGATGAAAATATAATAGTTTCTGAACAAATTTGGGCTATATATTTGCACATTAGGGGCGGGGGTGTTGGTAAAGCATAGCATATATTAAATACATAATCTAACCTAACCTAGCTACCTTTTAGTCCCCCTCAATCCCAAAAAACTAAAGTTTAAATCTTTGTCACGGAGTGAGCAATATCTCACTAAGCAGCGGAAACCTGTTTATCAATAGTGGCTTAGAGATTTCGATGCGGTCTTTCTTTCGTGTCTCCTGGATTTTTGCACAGTACCATTTTGGGTTGAAAAAAATGAAACCATTGTGAATAGACTCTCAGAATTGGGTCTTTATTCTTTATGGCTATT
Organism: Artemia sp. Qi Xiang Cuo; assembly: GCF_049724085.1. NCBI lineage: Eukaryota > Metazoa > Arthropoda > Branchiopoda > Anostraca > Artemiidae > Artemia > Artemia sp. Qi Xiang Cuo. The sequence goes on along the minus strand of NC_142798.1, from coordinate 20,407,845 downwards.
AAACAAAAAAAAAAACAAGTTTTTTTTAAAACTGAAAGTAAGGAACGACATTAAAACTTAAAACACAGAAATGTTAAAACGGCTGTCCCCTCCTCAACGCCCCGCTCTTTACGCTAAAGTTTTTTATTGTTTTGAAAAGTAGAGATGTGAGAAAGAGTCAAACTTCAGCGTAAACAGCGAGGCGTTGATGACGGGACAGCCCTTTTCATATACGGAATAATTTCTGTTCGTTTTAAGTTTTAATATCGCTCCTTACTTTCAGTTAAAAAAAAACTTTTTTTTATTTAATTTCTGAACGTTTTAGAATTAATGCAGGTTTTGAATCTAGCTCACCGTAAATGAATAATTAAAACAATTTGCATATTAATTTTACTTTTTTTTTTAAACTAATAATAACCCAGGTTTGATTTTTGTTCCAGTTATTTAAGAATGACTCCTGAATCACAAACGCTGTTTAATTAGAATAATAACCTCTTTTAAAAGTTAAAAAAAAGTTTAGCGTAAGAGATAGCTATTGAGGAGAGGCAACCCCCCTTATATACGAAATATTTTCTGTTCGTTTTAAATTTTAATGTTGCTCCTTACTTTCAAGTTGACAAGTTGAAAAAACTTGTTTTTTTTTTAAATTTAATTTCTGATTGTTTTTAAATAATGCTGGGGAATCCAGCGCCCCCTTCCTAGAACTTCTCTCCCCCCATGGAAAGATCCTCCCACGTAGCCTCCTCCCCCACCCCACCCCCCCCCGAAAATGTTTGTATACTTTTCAATAACCAATACAATAAGTAAACAATGGGCAAAGTTCATCACTTGCAACCCTTCCCCTGGGGACTGTGGGGGATTAAGTCGTCCTCAAAGACATAGTTATTAGATTTTCGACTACGCTGAACAAAATGGCTATCTCAAAATTTTGATAGGGTGGCTTTGGGAAAGAATGAGCGTGCGAGGGGGCCTAGTTGCCCTCGAATTTTTTTGTCACTTAAAAAGGGCACTAGAACTTTTAATTTCCGTTCGAATGAGCCTTCTCACGACATTCTAGGACCACTGGGTCGATACGACCACCCCTGGCAAAAAAAATAAAAAATAAACACGCATCCGTGATCTTTCTTGCAAAAAATACAAAATTCCACCTTTGTGCATATAGGAGCTTGAAAACTCTAAAATAGGGTTACCTGATACGCTGAATCTGATGGTGTGATTTTCATTAAGATTCTATGACTTTTAGGGGTGTTTTCCTCTTTTTTAAAGATAAGGCACATGTTCTTACGCTCGTAGTCTTCGATAAGTAAGACTAAACTTGATAAAACTTATATATTTAAAATCAGCATAAAAATCAAATTCTTTTGATGTATCTATTGGTATCAAAATTCTGTTTTTTAGAGTTTCGGTTACTATTGAGCCGGGTCGCTCCTTACTTACAGTTCGTTACCACGAACTGTTTGATGGTGAAAGTACTTTGGTACTTATGTATTAGCCAGAAAACACACGAGAATTGGATCGCGTAAAACTAGTCAATCAACATCTTTAAAAAGACAATTCTTTTGTCTCGCTCGGCAAATAGGGGTTTCTCACTCCGTGAAAAATATTTAAACTTTAGTTTTTTGGGGTGGAGGGGCAAAAAAAAGGTACCTAGATAAGGTTACGTATTTAATATATGCTATGCTTTAACAATTCCACCCCCACCCCAAATGTGCAAATATATAGCCCAAATTTGTTCACAAACTTTATATTTTCATCACATTTTGTTTTATTTCAATAGCATTAACCAGACATCACTTCTCGCGTATTTTTCTGGTTAATACATAAGTACCAGAACTTTATCAAACACTTTTTAAGACAAATTGCACATGCGGATCGTCTGCTCTAACAAGCGCACTTAATGGCTTGACCGAGGAGGCGCCAACTTTCAGAAACTACGTACACCAGGTTGCGCGTTCCAAGCATAGCACAAGTGTGTCAAGCGTGCCGGAAGCTGCTCCAAGCGTGGCAGAAACTGTGCTAAGCTTGGCGAAACTGTGCACAGACGTGACACAACAGACGTGGCGTTCTGAGATGTGCACCAGATGGTGGAAAGTGGGCACCCCCTCGAGCTTGACCAGTTGCTTCCTTCTTTTATTTTTAATTTGCAACTTAGCTGATGTTCTATCAAAACTAAATTAATAAATCAATATATATCATATATATATATATATATATATATATATATATATATATATATATATATATATATATATATATATATATATATATATATATATATATATATATATATATATATATATATATATATATATATATATATATATATATATATATATATATATATATATATATATATATATATATATATATATATATATATATATATATATATATATATATATATATTGGAAAACTAGGAAAAACTTGATGCCCCAAACCCTTCAATAAACTATGTCCTTGATATTCTGCACATATCGGAGTCACTACTGCTCAGACATCAGCCTTTTACTCGGGACAAAAGCAAGTTTGGGTCAAGGGATTGCAAACTGTACATTGCAAGTGTCCTCAAATTTGAGTTTCTAGTACTTCCTCTTGTGGCAGCTTCTCTACATGTCTAGACCTAAACGTTCCTGGGGAACAAGTGAAGAAGAAGTGCGCAAAACTTTGGCCTGAGCGACCAGTGAAAAGGACAGTGAAGCCTTCAAGTCGTTAACAAGTCACTAGTATGTTTCTAAAATTGTTCACAAAACGAATAAATGATATACAGCATAAAGAAACATGAAGAGGGGGGGGGGGTATAATGCTGACAAGAACACTTTTTCATTGTTAGCCTCCATTCCTACAAAGCCAAAGCAACAAACTGTCTGATTCTGTTTGTATTTTCTTTTGTTAGGACTAACACATTGCCTCTTTGCTTGTTGAACTCTTATCTTTGCTTGTTTTGTTTGCAAGCTCATCAAAACAGCTGGACGTCAAAGCACTGGTTCTCATTATGCTAAGAAGGCGAATATTTAGAGCATTTGTCATCGAAAAGATCTTCAAGTAGGAAGAAATTACTGCTCCGTCTTAAGTAAAGACATCAAAGTACTTTCAGGTTAATGAGGTCAACGAGGAGCTATCTCTGCTCCTCTCAACACAATTTATTCTAATACTAACATGTGCAGTAAAAATCATTTCTAGTAAACATATGCCAAAATTACTCTGCATACGTATGACCATCCGAATATAATTTGCTCAGTAGATTGCCATACATCCTTACAACACTGACATTATTTTTTTTTTGATTACACCATCCTAGTTACTCTAAAATAACTTGTTCAAGTTTTTGTCAGACACGAGACGTGCTGGGGATCTTCGGGCCGGAGCCCTACTCAAAATGTCAAGCTTAGCATGATCTTTCTCATCATTTCTTACATTTCCAATATAACTCCCCAATTTCAGCAATTTTTCTAGTAAGCCACACGCCTACCCCAGAAATCTTACACCCCTTCCCAAATGAAGTCTTGTGAACGTAATCTTCTGTCGTCCAAATGTTTGAGGGATTGTGAGTAACTTACAGAGTTTCTTAAATAAGAAGGGCAATTTTGGGATATGAACAACAACAAAAAATTCAAGACTGGTAGCACATTTCCTATTCTCTGTTCGGCATAAAATTCTGGTAAAAATTGAATATAGGTATAAACAATTCAATTTCTATATTCACTTTTAATAATCAATATGTAATGAATATGGTGGAGCAAGTAAAATCCTTTATATGCGTCTGCTCCCTAAAAAAAAAAAAAAAAAAAAAAAAAAAAAAAAAAAAAAAAAAAAAAGATGTATGTTATTCCAAATAATGGCTTTCACAATCTGGCTCTGAAGGAACCAAACGTCTATCGAAGTTTATGTACAAATATATATGCTTCCTCATTGTTTGTGGCAAATTAAGGAGTAAATAAAGATTAAGGTGTAATTAACGTTGTAGTTGACGTAATTAACGTTGATTAAGGTGTATGTCCCCGCTGAAACAAGAGATATTCCGACAAGCTTTAGCTTGCACCAAACTGATAGGATACTTTTATAATGTTATTCATTAGTCTCAGATCTGTTCTTTCACCAAGCCAGAATTATAATATTGCTTATACACTTTCTTGGAGGATCTGAAATTACTTAAAAATAGGAAAATTGTCCCCTTTTCAAATATTTTCAGGGCATATTCCACGAATTTTAAATATAATAAAACAATTTACATTAAATTTCAAAAATGTAATTCGGCAGATGGTTAAAGCTGAATATCAGCTATGAAATGATAGCAACATTGTCGTGTTTAGTTGACGTGTGAAAACCGTTCAAGAGGAGAGAAATAAGAAAACGCAGGATGCAAGAAAACGGATACAATACTCGCATTAGATCGTAAACTCATATCTGGAACACTTGTTTTTTGTTGTTCACTTTATTAGAACAACATATTTTTTCGGCAAAATCAAGCAACTTCAACATATCATTATGTTTTTAACCACATTTTCAAGGTGGTTAGTCCTGAAAGAGAAAAATAAAAAGTGGGACACCGTCTGTCATTATCTCCATCCTCTTGTAGACAATTACACCGTTTTTCTTCAAGAGCCCACTGAATCTCATCGACTGAGAACAAAATAGTTCTTACCGAAGCGGGAGAAAAATAAGTGACATAAATAGCTTGAGCGTGACTTAAGTCGTGTGAACACAGCACTTCTAGCTCCATATGTCATTCCAAAGGTAATGGATTTACCATTTAAAGGAACACCGTAGAAGGTGTGATCTGGTTTCAACTCTTCTGATCTATGATACTGCTGAAAAATATCAATTACAAAGTTAAGCACGGAAGGTTCTTTAAGACACTTATTGGCTACGTTCTAATCACCATTCTTCTCTTCAAGAAGGGTATATATTTCAGTCTGAAATGACAAGGACTACCTCTGTAAAAACGAAGCATGTATAATTTAACAGAATTATTCCTGGAGTTATATTATTATTTAAGAGCGTTTTGTATTAAGATTTTCAGCTCGATATCATAGTTAAAGGGATAGTAAAAAAGAAAGAACTATGATCACCTTGTGTATACCAGAAGCAAAACCTGTTGTGAAGCAATCGAAATGGATGCAGGCTTGGGGGCATAAGAGACGGGACGGTACTTGTCTGTTATTAAATAAAAAAAACAAGTTTTTTTTAACTGAAAGTAAGGAACGACGTTAAAACTTACACTGAACGTAAATTGGTTCTTGTGTGAAAGAGGCTGTTCCCTCCTTAAGGTTTCACTCTTTATGATAAATTATTTTATTGTTAAAAAAAAAAAGATTTGGGAGAAAGTCAAACTTTAGCGTAAAGAGCGAGGCGTTGAGGAGGGGACAGCCCCTTTCACATACGGGATTATTTCTGTTCGTTTTAAGTTTTAACGTCGTTCCTTACTTTCAGTTAAAAAAAACTTGTTTTTGTTTTTATTTGATTTTTGAACGTTTTTGAATTAATGCAGGTTTTGATTTTGGCTCACCGTACATGAATAATAAATATACGTAACTTACGAATTAACTTACGTAACGAATTTCTATATTTATATATTTTTAATACGTATATTAGGGGGCTCGCCCCCTAGTCAAAACATCGCTATTTAAGCTAAAGTTCGAATTTTGTTCCAATTCTTTAAAAATGACCCCATAATAACAAAGGCCGTTATTTAGAATAAATAGCTCTTATGAAAGTACTAAAAAATATTTGGCTTAAAGAGCGATGTATTGACTAGGGGGTGAACCCAATCATACACGTAATATTTTCTGTTCGTTTTAAGTTTTGATGTTGGTCCTTATTTTCAGTTGGAAACCTTGTTTTTTTTATATTTAATTTCTGATCTTTTTTTAAATAATGCTGGGAAATCCGGCGCCCCCTTCAAAGCAATGTCCCTTCCCCCATAAAAACTTCCTCCATGGAAAGACCCTCACACGTGAACCCCAACCCCACCCCCTACTACCAGAAAAAATCCCCCCTGAAAACGTCTGTATACTTCCCAATAACCAATACTATATGTTAACATTAGGTAAAGTTCATAACTTTAAGCCCTCCCCTGGTGACTTCGGGGAATTAAGTCATCCTAAAGGACATACTTATCGTATTTTCAACCATGCTGAACAAAATGGCTATCTCAAAATTTTGATCGGGTGACTTTGGAAAAAAATGAGCGCGGGAGGGGGCCTAGTTGCCCTCCATTTTTTTGTCACTTAAAAAGGGCACTAGAACTTTTAATTTCCGTTCCAATGATCCCTCCCACGATATTCTAGGACCACTGGGTCGATACGATCATCCCTAGGGAAAAAGAAAAAGAAAAAAACAAAACAAATGACACGCATCCGTGATCTTTCTTCCGGCAAAAAATGCAAAATTCCACATTTTTGTAAACAGGAGCTTGAAACCTCTACAGTAGAGTTCTAGGATACGCTGAATATGAAGGTGTGATTTTCATTAAGGTTCTATAACTTTTAGGGAGTCTTTCTCCCTTTTTTCAAAAATCAGCCAAATTTTCTCAGGCGCGTAACTTTTGATTGGTAGAACAAACCTTGATGTAACTTATATATTTGAAATCAGCATTAAAATCTGATTCTTTTGATGCATCTATTGGTATCAAAAACCCGTTTTCTAGAGTTTCGGTTACCATTGAGCCGGGTCACTCCTTACTTACAGTTCGTTACCACGAACTGTTTGAAACGGAACGCACTCAATAAGTACATTTAGGTGAATCCTAATGAAATTAAACAAAAAGAAACAAGTTTTTTCAACTGAAAGTAAGGAACAACACTAAAACTTAAAACGAACAGAATTATTACGTATAATAAGGGGATTGCCCCATACTCGACACCTCGCTCTTTACGCTAAAGTTTTAAGTAATTTAAAAAAAAACGTCTTATTATTCTAATTCGACGGCCCTTGTGTTTCAAGAGTCAATCTTAAAGAATTGGACCACCATTCGAACTTTAGAGCAAAGAGCAAGTTGTTGAGGAGGGGGCAACCCCCTTCATATACGTAATAATTTCTGTTCGTTTCAAGTTTTAATGCTGCTCCTTACTTTCGGTTGAAAAAACTTGTTTTTTTGCTTTAATTTCTTACCGTTTTAAATAATGTCAGGACATCTGGCCCCACCTCCACGGAGAAACCTCCTCCCCATGGAAATATCCTCTAGACAATTCAATCCCGGTGAAAATTTACCCCGGTGAAAGCACAGCACAACAATTCAATCCCGGTGAAAGCAAGACATATAAAAATAATTTTGTATCAGAATTCTGGCCAATTCCCCCAGTGTACAATTTACCCTGACAAGTTCACTACCTGGAAACTTCCCCCTTGGAAAAACTCCAGCAGAAAATTTTTCCCCTCCCCCACCCGAAAATGTATGCCTACATCCCAATAACAAATATTATGCGCAAACAATGGGCAAAGTTAATAACCTAAAAACCTTTCCCCTGGGGCTGTAGGGGGTCATGTTGTACCCAAAGGCATAGTTATTGTGCCTTTGAAATATGATGAACAAAATGGCTATCTCAAAATTTTGATCGGACGATTTGGGATAAAACGGGGCGGGGGAGGGGGCCTAGATGCCCTCCAATTTTTTTGGTCACTCAAAAAGGGCGCTAGAACTTTTAATTTCTGTTCGAATGAGCCCTCTCCTGATATTCTAGGACCACTGGGTCGATACGATCAGCCCTGGAAAAAAAAAACACAAAAAAAACCAAATAAACACGCATCCGTGATTTTTCTTCTGGCAAAAAATACAAAATTCCACATTTTTGCAGATAGGAGCTTCAAACCTCTGCAGTATGGTCCTCTGATACGCTGAATCTGATGGTATGATTTTCATTGAGATCACTTGGCTTTTAGGGGCTGTTTCCATCTTTTTTCGAAAATCAGGAAAATTTTCTCAGGCTCGTAACCTTTGATGAGTAAGACTAAACTTTATGAAATTTATATATTCGAAATCAGCATAAAAAGGCGATTCTTTTGATATATCTATTGGAATCAAAATTCCTTTTTTTCAGAGCTTCGGTTACTATTGAACGGAGTCGCTCCTTACTTACCGTTTGTTACCACGAACTGTTTGATATACGAAAACATGATGATAATATAATACTTTAGAAAAAAATTTATTTAAACTATGACAAATAATTGGGGAAAGCAGGCCGCGCACAACGCATTATACTAAATAGCAAACTTAACCTAATCTAACCCCTAACCACTTCTATATATTAAATATTTAATAGAAAAAAAATACATCCATCGTAGTTTTCTCACTCAAAACAAACAAATCATAACCGATCCAGGAAAGAAAACCGGTTTCTGTCAAATGTTACACAGCGTAATTCTTGAGTGCGTTCCGTTTAACAGACAAGTACCGACAGGACTAGCACAGGGACACCAATTAACAATAATTTAGGGGGAGAGTAAAAAAACATCTTCAAAATCTAAGGGGGGCGTAATTTTCAGTGACAACACCAAAAAATCGCGTGTATTTGCTTTGGTAAGAGATTCGATGCAAATAGAAGCTTGTGGCGGACTTGAAAACTTCCGTTGTTACTTATTGAAGTACTGTACGGAAGAGAATTCAGAATACAGCAAACCAATAACACAAAAGTTAAATACTATGTGAAATTTAAGAACTTACTAGTAGAGAAAATAAGCAGATTTTCATAAAGAATGGGTAAATTCAAAAGATGACCAAATAATTGTACCAAAGATGACCAAATGTCATCCCCTTACCCTATGACACTAAGATGACCACACTTGGTCATCAAAAAAGATGACCAAATGCGGAGAATTTGCACCCCCTTCCCATTCTCAGTGGATATAACTATTCTAGAACACTTTGGCAAATAATACGAACGTCGTGAGCATATTTCCTCAGAATTACTTTTTCATCATGGTAAATATAAAAATCAAATAACTACCATTTCATTAATATTACAAGTCTAAACATTATAGGGTACTCCCATATAATCCAGAACACACTCGAGAAGTTTGCTTAATGTAAGATCTAAGATACCCGGTCTAATGACGGGTGACAGAATGCATTGAACTTGTGTATTTTGGTCTATTTATTTTGATATTAGGAGGGGGTGTGAGGTTAAGCTAGGTTAATTTACCCCCCCCTCCCCTAATGTGCAAATATATAGCCCAAATTACATTATTATATAAACTAAAGTATTATATTTTCATCATGTTTTGGTATATTTCATTATGATTAACCTACCTTCACGTCTCAACTGTGTTCTGGATTGTACGGGAGTACCCACTATAGGATGTTGCTCTCTAGTCTCTATGAGAAAACCGTCAAACAGTACATGAGCTTGTTTTAAGTTGGAGCATTGATAAATTAAAGGGAAAGTAGAGATGCCTCAGGAGGTCGTGACGGGGCACCAAATATGGGCATAGAGTCATTAGGGAGTATAGAGTCATTAGTACTTAGAACATGGAACATCATATTTTTGGATGGTTGGCAATGATGTTGGCCACCCTAGCGGAGTGGAGGGCATGCTGGAGTTGTAATAATGTGTCCTTCGGGACCAGGGTGTTAGTACTAAGTCACCAGTCAATGAACATCCAGTAGTCTGCTGAAGCTGATGCAAAAAAAATATATGGCACATGAAATTGTTGGTTTTTCGTGCCGTATGGCACTTCGTCCTGGCGCCGGCGAAAAAAAGAAGAATTTTGAGTTACGGAACGACTAATGTTCACTAGAGGGTTTTCAGTTATGCAACTTCCGATGATGAATTGACTTTCGACTAGGCACTACTTTTAAGGGGTTTCAGGCTCCTTTTCCAAACGCTCGATAATGTTTTGTTCCAAGTATAAAATGTTAGTAAGTCGGATCTAGATAAAAAAATTCATTTTCAATTGACTAGCCATTGGAACTGACGCTTACTGCAAAAACAGATTTTTTACTTTCGTTAAAATGAGTAGGGTTTCACTATTTGCTAGGTTGCAGCTTTACCTCTAAAATCATGATACTCTGATGAGTAAGATTTTATATATGATTTAAAAAAGAAGTTTTTTTCAGCTGAAAGTAAGGAGGTAAATTAAAACTTAAAACTAACAGAAACTATTATGTATATAAAGGGGATTACCCCCTCCTCAACGCCTCATTCTTTACGCTAAAGTTTTTTCTTATAAGGTTCTTATTGTTCTAATTAAACGACCATTGTAATTCAGGAGTCGTTCTTAAAGAATTGCGACAAAATTCAAACTTCAGCGTAAAGAGCAAGGTGTTGAGGAGGCGGCAATCCCCATCATATACGTGATAATTTCTGTTCGTTTTAAGTTTTAATGTTGCTCCTTACTTTCAGTTGAAAAACTTGTTTTTTTTATTTAATTTCTGATCGTTTTTTTAAATAATGCCTGGAAATATGGCCCCATCTCCTTGGATAAATCCCCCTCCCCACGAAAATGTCCTCTTGAAAATTCAATCCCGGTGAAAATTTACCCCGGACAATTCCTTTTAACAACGTCACGCGTAAAATTGAGACGGAAAAGAGAAAGCAAGACATAAAAAGAAATTTTGTTTAGGAATTCGGGCAAGTTCCCACTGTGTATAATTTCACACCCTGGAAACTTCCCTCCCCATGGGGACTTCCCCCGTGGAAAACCCCCCAGCAGAAAGTCGCCCCCCCCCACGAAAATGAATGCATACTTACCCCTAAAAAATACTATGCGTAAACAATGGGGAAATTTTATAAATTAAAAACCTTTCCCCTGGATCCGCTGGGGGGGGGGTCATGTTATATTAAAAGGCATAGTTATTGGGCCTTTCAATTATAATGAACAAAATGGCTATCTCAAAATTTTGATAAGGCGAGTTGGGGGAAAAAGCGGCGAGGAGGGGGCCTAGTTGCCCTCAAATTTTTTTGGTCACTTAAAAATTGCACTAGAACTTTTAATTTGCGTTCAAATGAAACTGATCACGAAATTTTGGGATCGCTTGGTCGATACGATCACCCCTGAAAAAAAAATTAAATAAATAAATAAACACGCGTCCGGGATCTTTCGTCTGGCAAAAATACAAAATTCCACATTTTTGCAGATAGAAGCTTGAAAAAAAATATTAATGTTATATTAAAAGTCATAGTTATTGGGCATTTCAATTATAATTAACAAAATGGCTATATAAAAATTTTGATAAGACGATTTTGGGGAAAAAGCGGCGAGGAGGGGGCCTAGTTGCCCTCAAATTTTTTTGGTCACTAAAAAATTGCACTAGAACTCTTAATTTGCGTTCAAATGAACCTGCTCACGAAATTTTGTGATCGCTTGATCTATACGATCACCCCTGAAAAAAAAATTAAATAAATAAATAAACACGCGTCCGGGATCTTTCTTCTGGCAAAAATACAAAATTCCACATTTTTGCAGATAGAAGCTTGAAACCTCTACAGTAGGGTTTTCTGATACTCTGAGTTTTGTGGTATGATTTTCACTAAGATTCTATGACTTCTAGGGGTATTTTTCCCTCTTTTCGAAAATCAGGCAAATTTTCTCAGACTCGTAGCCTTTAATAGGTAAAATTAAACTTAATGAAACTTATATGTTTGAAATCAGCATAAGAAACCGATTCTTTTGATATATCTATTATTACGAAAATTGCGGGTTTTAAAGTTTCAGTTAGTATTGAGCCGGCTCGCTCCTTACTAACAGTTCGTTACCACGAGCTGTTTGAAAGGCTGTTGGTATCTTAACCCGTTGTAGAATATCTCGTAAGGTGATACGATTCTTCACTCCACATCAGTATAATTGACTTAAGTATCATTGCTAGTGATGGATGGCCTTGCTCACTACTGATAGATTTGTTGTAGATTTTCTTATTTTAAGTCTTTCTTTTCTAAATTTCTGGTCCGTAAAAGATAATGTAAGGAAAGATAATATCGACAATAAATAAATAAAACTTAGTTATGCTTAAAAAAAATTAATAAATATTAGTTGTCTCACTCGAGGGGGTGTTAAAAGTGTGTCAAACGTGGCGGAAACTGCGAAGCGTGGCCGAACTGCGTTTCACATGTGGTGTTCCGGTTTTTACACCAAGCGGTGAAAAGCGGGACTCCCTTGGTCTTAATATAAAAAAAACCTCCAACTATTGACAAATTATACAGATGGGGTACTGGGATGATAGATTAAAACTTAAAAGGGGTCTTAAACTTCTAAAATATTTTTAGTTGCTTTATATTGCAGAGGTGCCTAAAGAAGTGGCCTAAAATCCGTCGGAGTCCAATTGTGACTAAGTAAAATCTGCTAGGAATAAAAAATCTAGCACGAGGATGCAGAGGCGGCCCTAGTACAATGGCAACGAATCGTTATAAGAGATAAGGGATTTAAAAGAGGGGGGAGGGGCATAAGTCATCTTCCCTAGTAGAGATGCCTCAGGAGGTCGTGACGGGGCACCAAATATGGGCATAGAGTCATTAGGGAGAACACGTGGTTAATCAAAGTGGGACACCTGTGCTGTCAGTCATTAATCAAATTGTTTCCGGGGAAATTAATTAATGTCTAACAGATGACGTCAAGTTAATTAATGTCTTTGGAGTTCGACCAGAATTGTTTCCGGGGCAAAGTTTAGATCACACGTGACAGATGATGTCATGATTGATTAATTTGACACGAAAGAGGAATTAATTTGTTGTTTCTAAGGGGAATTATCGATTCACGAAAGGGGAATTAATTTGTTGTTTCTAAAGAGAATTGTTTCCGAGCGAATGTCTATTAATATCTTTGGAATTCTTTCAAGAGAATTGTTTCCGGGTGAATGTTTTGATCCTAGCGATGAATTGTTTTAGCGCGGGAATCAGGTTTCTTAGTAATTTGAAATGTGACAGCACAGGGATGCCAAAAACAAAAGGAACTCGCTGAAATTACGTTGAGGGGTTATTTGGGCGAAACCGTTTTAGACATTTTAGGGAATTATTTCGGCGAAACAGTTAGAGACATTTTAAAAGATGATTTTTGAAAAGATTTTAGAAGAGGATTTGAGGGTGAAACTCTGTGGTCGTTATAATACACAAGTTCCATTTGGACAGTGTCGTGAGGTCCTCTACCCCAACCCCAAAGGGTTCCAATCGCCAAACACCAACCCCGAAGGAAGCCCCCGGTCCTCAAAGGTCCCCAGGGCTCCCAAAGGGCCACCCAGCCCCAAGGCCCCCCCAGACCCCTAAAGACCCTCTCCGGTGCCCCAAAGGCCCCTGAGCCCCCATTTTTTAATACTTTTTTATCCATTTTACACACAACTTTACTTTACAGCTTTTTGAATGCTCCAACACCAAGCAATACTTTTCAAAAGACATTTCAGAACAAATTCTTTTCATAATGTCCTTCCTAAACCCATTTTACAAGTTGAAGTTCCCATCCTTTTCACACACAACTTTACTTTACAGCTTTTTTGAATGCCCAACATCAAGCAATACTTTTCAAACAGCATTTCAGAGCACGTTCTTTTCTTAATGTCCGTCCTAAACCCACTTTAAAAATTGAAGTACCCATCCTTTTCACCCACACCTTAGTTATTGGTAGGAGTTTTAAGTTTTACCTTAGATACTTAGCTTAGAGTTTTAGTTTAGTTTAGTAATAGTTGAGAGTTTGGTGTTTTAGCTTAGAGTTTTTGTTAGAGTTCTACTTTAGTTTAGACATAGTTAAGAGTTTGGAGTTTTACATTAGAGACTTAGCTTAGAGTTTTAGTTTAGTTTAGTTTTGGTTAAGAGTTTAGAGTTTTTTAGCTTAGAGTCCTAGCTTAGAGTTTTTTTTAGAGTTCTAGTTTGGTTTAGTTTTAGTTAAGAGTTTGGTGTTTTACCTTAGAATCATAGCTTATAGTTTTATTAAGACTTCTAGTTTAGTTTTATCTAAGAGTTTAGAGTTTTATCTTATAGTCTTAGTTTAGAGTTACCGTTAGAGTTCTAGTTTAGTTTAAATAAAGTTAAGAGTTTGGAGTTTTACCTTAGACACTTAGCTTAGAGTTTTAGTTTAGTTTTAGTTAAGAGCTTAGAATTTTAGCTTAGATTCTTAGCTTAGAGTTTTTGTTAGAGTTCTAGTTTAGTTTATTTTTAGTTAAGAGTTTGGTGTTTTACCTTAGAGTCTTAGCTTAGAGTTTTAGATAGAGTTCTAGTTTAGTTTAGTTTTAGTTAAGAGTTTAGAATTTTAGCTTAGAGTCTTAGCTTAAGAGTTTTTGTTAGAGCTCTAGTTTATTTTAGTTTTAGTTAAGAGTTTAGAGTTTTTAGCTTAGAGTCTTAGCTTAGAGTTTTTGTCGAAGTTCTAGTCTAGTTTATTTTTAGTTAATAGTTTAGAGTTTTATAGTATATTCTTAGCTTAAAATTTTTCTTAGAGTTGAAGTTTAGTTTAGTTATAGTTGAGAGTTTGATGTTTTAGCTTAGAGATTTTTTTAGAGTTTTACTTTATTTTAGATATAGTTAAGAGTTTGGAATTTTACATTAGAGACTTAGCTTAGAGTTTTAGTTTAGTTTAGTTTTAATTAAGAGTTTAGAGTTTTTTAGCTTAGAGTCTTAGCTTAGAGTTTTTTTAGAGTTCTAGTTTGGTATAGTTTTAGTTAAGAGTTTGGTGTTTTACCTTAGAGTCATAGCTTAGAGTTTTAGTCAGAGTTCTAGTTTAGTTTAGTTTTAGTTAAGAGTTAAGAGTTTAGAGTTTTAGCTTAGAGTCTTAGCTTAGAGTTTTTGTTAGAGTTCTAGTTTATTTTAGATAAATTTAAGAGTTTGGAGTTTTACCTTAGAGACTTAGCTTAGAGTTTTAGTTTAGTTTTAGTTAAGAGTTTAAAGTTTTTACCTTAGATTCTTAGCTTAGAGTTTTTGCTAGAGTTATAGTTTAGTTTAATTCTAGTTAATAGTTTGATGTTTCACCTTTGAGTTTCTGTTAGAGTTCTAGTTTATTTCAGTTTTAGTTGATAGTTTGTTATTTTACATTAGAGTCTTAGCTTAGAGTTTCAGTTAGAGTTCTAGTTTAGTTTAGTTTTACTTATGAGTTTAGAATTTTTAGGTTAGAGTCTTAGCTTAAGAGTTTTTGTTAGAGTTATAGTTTTTTTAAGTTGTTGTTTAGCTTATATAGTTTTTAGATTAGAGTCTTATCTTAGACTCTTTGTTTTAGTTCTATTGTAGTGTAGTTTTATTTATTATTTTATTATTTTATAGTATATTATTATATTAAAGTTTTTCTTATAGTTGAAGTTTATTTTATTTATAGTTGAGAGTTTGATGTTTTAGCTTAGAGATTTTGTTAGAGTTTTACTTTAGTTTAGATATAGATAAGAGTTTGGAGTTTTACCTTAGAGACTTAGCTTAGAGTTTTAGTTTTATTTATTTTTAATTCAGAGTTTAGAGTTTTTTAGCCTAGAGTCTTAGCTTAGAGTTTTTTTTAGAGTTATATTTTGGTATAGTTTTAGTTAAGAGCTTGGTTTTTTAACTTAGATTCATATCTTAGATTTTTAATTAAAGTTCTATATTAGTTTATTTTTACTTAAGATTTTAGAATTTTAGCTTAGAGTCTTAGCTCAGAGTTTTTTTGTAAGTTATAGTTTATTTTAGATATAGTTAAGAGTTTGGAGTTTTCCCTTAGAGACTTAGATTATAGTGTTAGTTTAGTTTTATGTAAGAGTTTATAGTTTTTACCTTATAGTATTAGCTTCGAGTTTTTGCTATAGTTCTAGTTTAGTTTATTTTTATTTAAGAGTTTGGTTTTTTACCTTAGAGTCATATCTTAGAGTTTTAGTTAGATTTCTAGCTTAGTTTAGTTTTAAGAGTTTAGAGTTTTATTTTAGAGTCTTATCTTAGAGTTTTTGTTAGAGTTCTAGTTTAGTTTAGATATAGTAATGAGTTTGGAGTTTTTAGCTTAGAGACTTAGATTAGAGTTTTAGTTTAGTTTTAGTTTAGAGTTTTAGCTTAGACTTAGAGTTTTAATTAGAGTTCTAGTTTATTTTAGTTTTAGTTAAGAGTTTAGAGTTTTTATCTTAGAGTCTTAGCTTATTGTTTTTGTTGAAGTTCTAGTTTAGTTTGGTTTTAGTTAAGAGTTTAGAGTTTTAGCTTAGAGTCGGGGCTTAGAGTTTTTGTTAAAGTTGAAGTTTAGTTTAGTAATAGTTAAGAATTTAGAGTTTTACCTTAGAGTCTTAGCTTAGAGTTTTTGTTAGAGTTCTAGTTTAGTTTAGATATAGTTAAGAGTTTGATGTTTTACCTTTCAGTTTCAGTTAGAGTTTTAATTTAGTTTTAGTTAAGAGTTTGGTGTTTCAACACAGAGTCTTAGCTTAGAGTTTTAGTTCGAGTTCTAGCTTATTTTAGTTTTAGTTAAGAGTTTAGAAATTTAGTTTATAGCCTTAGCTTAGAGTTTTAGTTATAGTTCTAGTTTAGTTTAGTTTTAGTTAAGATTTTAGAGTTTTTACCATAGAGTCTTCGATTAGAGTTCTAGTTAGAGTTGAAGTTTAATTTAGTTAGAGTTAAGAATTTAGAGTTTTAGCTTAGAGTTTTACTTAAAGTTGTAGTTTAGTTTAGTAATAGTTAAGAGTTTCGAGTTTTAGCTTAGAGTCCTAGCTTAGAGTTTTTGTTAGAGTTCTAGTTTACTTTAGTTTTAGTTAAGAGTTTTGAGTTTTAGCTTAGAGTCTTAGCTAAATTTTTAGTATGAGTTTTAGTTTAGTTTACTTTTAGTTAATAGATTGGTGTTTTAGCATAGAATCGCAGCTTAGAGTTTTAGTTAAAGTTATAGTTTAGTAAAGTTATAGTAAAGAGTTTAGAGTTTTACCTTAGAGTCATAGCTTAAAGTTTTAGTTAGAGTTCTGGTTCAGTTTAGTTTTAGTTAAGAGTTTAGAGTTTTAGCTTAGAGTCTTAGCTTAAAGTTTGTGTTAGAGTTCTAGTTTAGTTTAGTTATAGTTAAGAGTCTCGAGTTTTTAGCTTAGAGTCTTAGCTTAGAGTTTCTGTTAGAGTTCTAGTTTACTTTTAGTTATGAGTTTAGAGTTTTAGCTTAGATTCTTAGCTTATAGTTGTCTTAGAGTTCTAGTTTAGTTTAGTAATAGTTAGGAGTTTAGAGTTTTAGCTTAGAGTCTTTGTTAGAGTTCTGGTTTATTTTAGTTACAGTTAAGAGTTTGGTGTTTTAACTTAGAGAGTTAGCTGATAGTTTTTGTTTAGTTTTAGTTTAGATTTTATAGTTTTATCTTATAGTCTTATCTTAGAGCTTTTGTTCGATTTATATTTTTTTTTAGTTTTAGTTATGAGTTTAGAGTTTTTAGCTTAGAGTTTTAGTTTAGAGTTTTTGTTAGAGTTCTAGTTTAGTTTAAATAAATTTAAGAGTTTGGAGTTTTACCTTAGAGACTTAGCTTAGAGTTTTAGTTTAGTTTTAGTTAAGATTTAGAGTTTTTAGCTTAGAATCTTAGCTTAGAGTTTTTGTTAGAGTTCTAGTTTAGTTTATTTTTAGTTAAGAGTTTTGTGTTTTAACTTAAAGTCTTAGTTTAGAGTTTTATTTAGAGTTCTAGTTTAGTTTATTTTCAGTTAAGAGTTTAGAATTTTAGCTTGGAGTCTTAGCTTAATAGTTTTTGTTAGAGCTCTAGTTTATTTTAGTTTTAGTTAAGAGTTTAGAGTTTTTAGCTTAGAGTCTTAGCTTAGAGTTTTTGTCGAAGTTCTAGTTTAGTTTAGTTTTAGTTAATAGTTTAGAGTTTTAGCGTAGAGTATTAGCTTAAATTTTTTGTTAGAGTTGAAGTTTAGTTTAGTAATAGTTGAGAGTTTGATGTTTTAGCTTAGAGTTTTTGTTAGAGTTCTACTTTAGTTTAGATATAGTTAAGAGTTTGGAGTTTTACCTTAGAGACTTAGCTTAGAGTTTTAGTTTAGTTTAGTTTTAGTTAAGAGTTTTTTTTAGAGTTCTAGTTTGGTATAGTTTTAGTTAAGAGTTTGGTGTTTTACCTTAGAGTCATAGCTTAGAGTTTTAGTCAGAGTTCTAGTTTAGTTTAGTTTTATTTAAGAGTTTGGAGTTTTAGCTTAGAGTTTTAGTTTAGAGTTTTCGTTAGAGTTCTAGTTTAGTTTAGTTTTAGTTAAGAGTTTAGAGTTTTAGCTTAGAGTCTTAGCTTAGAGTTTTTGTTAGAGTTCTAGTTTAGTTTAGATAAAGTTAAGAGTTTGGAGTTTTACCTTAGAAACTTATTATACCGTTTTAGTTTAGTTACAGTTAAGAGTTTAGAGGTTTTTACCTTAGATTCTTGGCTTAGAGTTTCTCCTAGAGTTATAGTTTAGTTTAATTTTATTTAAGAGCTTTATTTTTACACTTTGATCTTCAGTTAAATTTATATTTTATTTTAGTTTTAGTTAAGATTTTGGTATTTTACCTTAGAGTCTTAGCTTAGGAGTTTTTGTTAGAGCTCTAGTTTATTTTAGTTTTAGTTAAGAGTTTAGAATTTTAGCTTAGAGTCTTAGCTTAAGAGTTTTTGTTAGAGCTCTAGTTTATTTTAGTTTTAGTTAAGAGTTTTTAGCTTAGAGTCTTAGCTTAGAGTTTTTGTCGAAGTTCTAGTTTAGTTTAGTTTTAGTTAATAGTTTAGTGTTTTAGAGTAGAGTCTTAGCTTAAAATTTTTCTTAGAGTTGAAGTTTAGTTTAGTTATAGTTGAGAGTTTGATGTTTTAGCTTAGAGATTTTGTTAGAGTTTTACTTTAGTTTAGATATAGTTAAGAGTTTGGAGTTTTACCTTAGAGACTTAGCTTAGAGTTTTAGTTTAGTTTAGTTTTAATTCAGAGTTTAGAGTGTTTCAGCTTAGAGTCTTAGCTTAGAGTTTTTTTTAGAGTTCTAGTTTGGTATTGTTTTAGTTAAGAGCTTGGTTTTTTAACTTAGAGTCATAGCTTAGAGTTTTAGTTAGAGTTCTAGCTTAGCTTATTTTTAATTAAGAGTTTATAATTTTAGCTTAGAGTCTT
Source organism: Artemia sp. Qi Xiang Cuo (assembly GCF_049724085.1). Taxonomy (NCBI): domain Eukaryota; kingdom Metazoa; phylum Arthropoda; class Branchiopoda; order Anostraca; family Artemiidae; genus Artemia; species Artemia sp. Qi Xiang Cuo. Next base: position 20,388,959 of record NC_142798.1, on the reverse strand, counting down.
AGCTTAGAGTTTTTGTGGAAGATATATTTTATTTTAGATATAGTTAAGAGTTTGGAGTTTTCAATTAGAGACTTAGATTAGATTGTTAGTTTAGTTTTAGGTAATAGTTTGGTGTTTTTACCTTATAGTCTTAGCTTCGAGTTTTTGCTAGAGTTATAGTTTAGTTTAGTTTTATGTAAGAGTTTTGTTTTTTGACTTTTAGTCATAGATTAGATTTTTAGTTATAGTTCTATATTAGTTTATTTTTAAGAGTTAATATTTTTATCTCAGAGTCTTAGATTAGAGTTTTAGCTAGAGTTTTAGCTTATTTTGGATATAGTAATGAGTTTTGAGTTTTTAGCTTAGAGTCTTAGCTTATAGTTTTAGTTTAGTTTTAGTTTAGAGTTTTAGCTTATAATTAGAGTTTAAATTAGAGTTATAGTTTAGTTTTAGTTAAGAGTTTGATGTTTTAACCTAGAGTCTTAGCTTAGTTTTATTTAGAGTTTTAATTTTGTTTAGTTTTAGTTAAGAGTTTAGAGTTTTTATCTCAGAATCTTAGCTTAGAGCTTTTGTTAGAGTTCTAGTTTAGTTTAGTTTTAGTTAAGAGTTTAGAGTTTTTAGCTTAGAGTCTTAGCTTATTGTTTTTGTTGAAGTTCTAGTTTAGTTTGGTTTTAGTTAAGAGTTTAGAGTTTTAGCTTAGAGTCGGGGCTTAGAGTTTTTGTTAAAGTTGAAGTTTAGTTTAGTAATAGTTAAGAGTTTAGAGTTTTAAATTAGAGTCTTAGCTTAGAATTTTTGTTAGAGTTTTAGTTTAGTTTAGAGATAGTTAAGAGTTTTATGTTTTACCTTTCAGTTTAAGTTATAGTTTTAGTTTAGTTTTAGTTAAGAGTTTGGTGTTTCAACACAGAGTCTTAGCTTAGAGTTTTAGTTCGAGTTCTAGCTTATTTTAGTTTTATTTAAGATTTTATAAATTTATTGTATAGCCTTAGATTAGAGTTTTAGTTATAGTTTTAGTTTAGTTTTATTTAAGAGTTTAGAGTTTTTACAATATAGTATTAGATTAGAGTTTTAGTTAGAGTTAAAGTTTAATTTAGTTACAGTTAAGTAATTTAGAGTTTTGGTTTAGAGTGTTAGCTTAGAGTTTTAATTAAAGTTGAAGTTTAGTTTAGTAATAGTTAAGAGTTTCGAGTTTTAGCTTAGAGTCCTAGCTTAGAGTTTTTGTTAGAGTTCTAGTTTACTTTAGTTTTAGTTAACAGTTTAGAGTTTTACCTTAAAGTCTTAGCTAAAGTTTTAGTATGAGTTCTAGTTTAGTTTACTTTTAGTTAAGAATTTAGAGTTTTAGCTTAGAGTCGTAGCTTAGAGTTTTAGTTAAAGTTATAGTTTAGTAAAGTTATAGTAAAGAGTTTAGAGTTTTACCTTAGAGTCATAGCTTAAAGTTTTAGTTAGAGTTCTGGTTCAGTTTAGTTTTAGTTAAGAGTTTAGAGTTTTAGCTTAGAGTCTTAGCTTAAAGTTTGTGTTAGAGTTCTAGTTTAGTTATAGTTAAGAGTCTCGAGTTTTTAGCTTAGAGTCTTAGCTTAGAGTTTCTGTTAGAGTTCTAGTTTACTTCTAGTTATGAGTTTAAAGCTTTAGCTTAGATTCTTAGCTTATAGTTGTTTTAGAGTTCTAGTTTAGTTTAGTAATAGTTAGGAGTTTAGAGTCTTAGCTTAGAGTTTTTGTTAGAGTTCTGGTTTAGTTTAGTTATAGTTAAGAGTTTGGTGTTTTACCTTAGAGAGTTAGCTCAGAGTTTTAGTTTAGTTTTAGTTAAGAGTTTAGAGTTTTAGCTTAGAGTCTTATCTTAGAGCTTTT
>NC_142798.1:20272488-20386638 GCF_049724085.1 Artemia sp. Qi Xiang Cuo | reverse complement strand
ACATTTCATTTTTAGTGCCCTTGGTACGTATATATATATATATATATATATATATATATATATATATATATATATATATATATATATATATATATATATATATATATATATATATATATATATATATATATATATATATAATCAGTTGACCTCGTATTAAATACATAAACCAGGAAATATGATTACAAGGAATCAAAATTAAAGTTTTTTTTTTCTTCCATTTTCACTGTTTCAAATGAAATAAAAGCACAAATCATATAGATAAAATAAACTATTGTTTCCATCGAGCATTCCACTCTGCTACCATTGTCGTAAATTTAAATGTCTCCTAGGGAAGTATTTAAGAAGGACTGTATTTGATGTTCATTTTGTTATTTTACATTTATTATTTGTAATTTTTTTGGAACACTTTATTCCTACTCACTTTCGGCAGATTTTTCTGTTCTCCCTGTCTTTTTTGTTTTCATAAAATTTACTAATTTCTGTCCACTTCTCTTTCGCTATTGTTTAATATGCTGTTTAAACTGATTTTTATATGCACTGGTGGTTTGCTTAACCAAGGCCGCCAGGGATGGACAAGTCTTTTTCAAAGTCCATACTGACATAGTCTTTAATTCCAAGCCATCCATTCATATGCAGATAGAACTTTTTTTCCACTTTTTCTTTCGACTTTTTTTCTTGGTAAAATTAAAGAATAAAAAAAAAGAAAAGAATAAACAAGTAAAACTGAAAACAGAGTTCCAATAGGGATAGGTCCTTTTATTAAACAGTGAAAAACAGGTACAAAAGTTACTGGATATTTCGATCACATACATCAGTGATCACAGCGGAACTAAGCAAAACATCATCAGCAGCAGCGAAACTAAAGTATTATAATTAAAACAAACAATATTTACACATAACACATTAATTACTAAGTCTGTATTTTTTTTAAATACAGACTTAGCAAAATTCTATTCAACAAAAACGATTTTTAAAAACAGGAATATGAAAACACTGACAAGTCCTTTTTTTCCATTCCTCTTCCCCTCAGCGCTCCTGTTCCAGATATGTTTACCAGCAAAAATTAAGTCAAAGCTACGACTAGCCCTTTGTTTTTGAACAGTTTAGGTTCAAAGGATAAAAATAGAGAAGTATAATGTGCCAAAGCAAAATTTTGCAGTTGTTCATGGGACGGACGAATGGGTCCGAATAGGATGGGACATTCTATGTTCAAACGTCCCACGTTCATCATTTATCACCATTTTAAATAAAATAAGATTTAAAAAAATGTAATCTAAGAGGAGGTTTTTCGAAATTTAGGGGGGAGGGGTTTAGTACTTTTTTTCAAAGGGAATACAATAAAGGCCGTTTTTAAAATTCTTTGGGATAATTACTCCCATTCCACTGTATCCCTCTTCCTCCAGCTGGTAGCCCTGATGATAGCCTATATAAAAAAATAAAAGAAGTCGAAATGGCTCCCCCTAGCAAACATTACCGAACTTGCAATTCTTGTAAAAAAAAAAGAAAAATCAAACCTCCAAATATTTAAATAAAATTGTAATTTACAGGACTAATGAACATTCCTTTACAATCCCATCCTGATTAAAGCATGCTCTAACGGAGTCGTTTAACTTTAAACAGCTATTATTAGCTATTAATATCCCATTTGAGTGACAGAAAAGGGTTGAGAGACAGAAAATCTTAGTCTAGAGAAAAAAAAGATTATTGTTAAATGTTACCTCCAGCCCGAGTCCGTTGACTTGTGTACTTAATGGTCCAACAGCGTCAACAGTCACTCCCAGAAAAGCATCAACCTGCGCAAAAACACAACATAAGCGTATTTAACAAATTCTATTCTACTTTCTAATTCTTCTAAGGGTAAAGGCGTATATCCCTGTACACTTGATCTTTCAAAGGCGTTTGATTCTGTTGTTCATAACCAGCTTCTCTTTTCCTTGGCTTCTTCTGATGTTAATTTTTCGGTCATTTACCTTCTACTGTTTTGGTATTCTAATTCTTAACTCCGCCTGAAATCTTCTCCTGAAACAACTATTAAAGTGCTTCGAGGCGTAAGACTGGGAGGTTTTTTTATCACCAATCCTTTTCAAAATTTGTATTTCTACTGTTCTGGAAAAGATCTCATGCACTTATTTTTCTGGTTCTACTGATATTTCTTACATTGCCTATGCTGTTGACATTCTGTTGATTAGTCGTACTAAATCTGCTCTTTCTGCGATGGTTTCTTTAGTTTCTCAGTCTTTCCTAAATATTGGTCTATCCCTGAATTTTGACAATTGTGAATTCTTATCTTATAATCTGTCTTCGTCTACTTCTCTGGTATGTAATGAATTTTCTGTACTTTCTCTCTTCATTTCGGTGGCTTGGTATTACTGTTTCTAATTCTCTAGCTCTTTTCCGTAAACAGATTGTTGCTGATGCAGTAAGAAAAAATACAGTTCAGTTATTTAAAAATTGTAGCAAACCGTGGGAAATATAACAGAAGAACTCTTGGGCGCTTATTCTCTACTTTTTCTGATCATTCTGTACTTTTTTTTCGGGTGCTCATTCTGTTCTCCAGCTAAAAGATTTGAAAAAGCTTAAAGTTATATACTTCAAGTTTTGCAAAATTCTTCGTTCTCTGCCGACATGGACTATAAGTCGGTATCTAGTTAAAAAATTCTATATTAAAAATTTTCAGCAGATGCATTTTGTAAAATTGGCCCTGGCCATGGTCTTTTACAGTTTTTGTAAGTAGAAATTAATTGCTAGTGTTTGTTGATGTTCTTTTTTTTTATTATTATGTTTATACTCCACTTGTACTACTTGTTCTCTTGTAGTTTTTGGTAATAAATGATTGAATTGAATTGAATACCTTATTAGAGATATCTTCATTGTTATACCCAAGAACTTGTATTTGGTCTAATCGGGGGTCTTCAACAAAATAAGAGCGAATGGCTTTCCATATATTTGCTTCTGTATCAGCCTGACTACTTTCAACTTTCATATCACAGTAAGGTAATAGATTGCCTGTAAAACAACTTAGATTAATTCCATTTCAAGGGTGAAGAATATAAGGGCACTGATCCTTATCAGGACGAGAGGAGCACAATATAGTCCGTATGGACTATATACGGACTATATACGGACTGAGATACTATGTCCGTATCTCATATAAAAAAAAAGGAAAAAAAAAAAAACTATGGGCGCTATAAAAAAAACCGAGTACCGTTTTGAATTCAGCCGAAAAAAAAAAGATAATTGCATAAGAAAAACTTCCTGAACAATTGAATGTTTTAAAGTCCAAACACACATAGCGCTTTAGGTACTTCTAAAAGTTATTACTAAACAAAAACTAGATGTTATATAATTTTTTACCATTTCGGATTTCGGTTCAGCACCCATAAGGATGCTGAACCAAATTTTTAACTTTTTAATGCATTTATAGTTTTTTTTTCACCAAATTTTTTGATTTTTTTTTTAAGAAACGAAAGATTAACATATATGATTTAGATTTTATATATTACTTTCTTTCATTTTTTCAATTTCGATTCAGCACCCTTGTATATACAAAGTGACACTACGAAATTCAGATTTTATTTTCCAGATCTGAGTACCTTAAAGCATGGTTGCCAAGACAGGAATGTCGTGTTTTTAATTCATATAAATGGTATAAAAATATTTTGTAGATTACACGTAAAAAATTTTTTTTTACCTTTTAAAGCATTTTTAGTTTTGTTTTATTCAAATTTCCCGTTTTTTTCAGCTATGTTTTTATTTAAAAGGGTGTCTGAGAAAAAGACAGGTCCGCATATATTATGGTATTTTAAAGATTTGAAATAAAAAAAAAAAAGAGAAAAATCAACATCTATGAGTCAGATGTCATCAATTTTTTTGTTTTCCTGAATTCGATTTAGCACCCACATAGCAAGTGTAAAAAATTCAGATTTTAATTCCAAATTTGAGCCTTTTAAAGCATGATTAATGAGACTAAGTTTTTAAAGGAAGTAGGAATATTGATAACTTCGTTAAAGGGGAGAAGAGAGAAAAGGGAAAAGCAAACAGAGAAACAGAACAAAAAGAAAGAATAGAAACACAAAAGCAAGCAAACAAAAAGAGCAAACAAGGAAAGACCGAAAAGGAAGAGCAAACAAGGGAAGACCAAAAAGGAAGAGCAAGAAAAAGGGAGAGCAATACTACTAAGTGCAAGCAAACTACTATTCTAGCTCTGCAATTGATTTAACTGATTCTGAGTCTGCAGTTATTCACTACTCCCTCACAAAATCAATACTATGGTTATACCTACACATGAAGGAAAACAGGGGTGCAATAACTACCAATGTTACTCAGGGGGACAACCCCTCCGGAAAAATTAGAAAATTGCGATAAAATGCACTTTTTGCATGTTGTGACATTTCGGGAAACCTTTTTTTGTTTTCCAAAAGCTTAGCGTAAAAACTTGATTGGTCACAAGAGTAAAAATCAGAGAAAATCATATTTTAATTCTTTCATCGGGATACTATTAGATCAATGATTAACCTACAAAGAAATTTCAACGGATGACAGAACACTTTAATAGCTCTTACAGCGATATCAAGTAATATAGAATTTCCTTAAAATTTACATTTTTATTTTATTATGGTTTTTCACCTTATGATATTATGGTTAGACAATACTTATGCCAAAAATAAATATTTTTTTTAAATAAAAATGGGGAGTCAAGCAAAATCTATCTTCAATCGCTATATTTTATACAAAAATAAAACAAGAAGATTTTGTACCTGGAATTATTATCTCAATCCTGTATTACATATGTATGTTTTTTTTTTCTTCTTTTCAGTGTGAGTTTTAGTTTGAAAGAGGCGAGAGATAAAACCCAATAGGAATTTTAAGAAACAAGGATTACCAAGAATGGTACTCACCAGAAGCAAACGATTCTGCAAACATGATTGACCTTGAAACCAGGGCCCTGTCACCAGTAACTTGCTCGATTACAATCTTTCGCGTAGCCATCCCACCCTGGACTGATTCTTCAGAGGTGAGAAGTTTTCCTCCAAACTATAAGCATACGGAAATATAAGAACTTTAATTGTTGTTAGAATTATTAGCCTAAATTATTATGAACTTTTTGTTTTGCTCGATACATTTGTATAAATGCAATCAAAAACAACATAAAATTAAACTGAGGCCACAGCCTCACCCCAGATCTGCCACTAGCAATGATAAAGTCTGCAGGGAAAAGTAAATCTAAAATGAGATTAAAACGATTTAGCGACGCAGGATAACTGAAGCAGGATTCTATTTTTAAAGTAATACAGTTTTAGTCTCTATTGCAATGCTTCTTAATATTATTACTTTAACTACAGAACCCCTAAAATAAATAACACATCAAGCAGCCCCAGTACAATGCTTACCATATCCCTTTTGCATTTTTTTTTCCCTCGTAGTTTTGGTTATGTTCAGTTTGATTTCACTCTCCTGTACAGCCTCATGATAGGAGAGACCCTCTTTTCCCATAGAGATATCTACCTATATAATTGTAGTGTCACTATTTCGTAGCCAATCACTAATCTTGAGTTCTAAAAACATTTGCGAGACATTATAAGACCGGTACCTGAAGTGAGCATTTAACATTATACTGCCGAGTTAGTAGTTTTTTATTTTTATTTTCATGGGAGTGTGAGCTATGTCTCCCTCCCTTTTTCTTTAATTACTGTCGTCCAGAGTGTGGTGATAGTACATGAATGTTCTTCGTTCCCTCCGGCAAGCCATAACTGAGATCAGATTGACACCCTTTTTTTTAAGCGGTAAATGACATTCTAGCTTACTAGACATCGTTGCCTATGGAGAAGCTGGCGCTGGCTCGGACTAAAATCTGATGGCAGCAAAAGTTCACCTACAACTGAGTAGCAGCCAGAATGTAAAGAAGGCACCCGTAGAACTGGTATTTCATTCGGATAATCTTTAGGAAATAGAGACAAGGAGTGCCTTTAAATTTGTATGTTCGAACAGATTTGCTGCTATCAGATGCGAGCTCCATCACTCATCGTCTGCTCCATCAATGTCAGAAGATGTCAAGTCCAAACAAATTTGGGAAAGCATCGAAACAAATTATCAAGAAGCAACAAAACTGATTGTTGGTTACCGTAATAGCCCAAAAGATCACTGACTATCACTGACCAAACACTTGCAAATATAGAAGAGAGAAGTGAAATAAAATGATGCCTCGTCCAGAGATAAACCCTTGATTAACAGATTTTCTAAAACAAAGGATATATACCTTCACGAGAAGCACAATAATTCATCAGAGGAGCCAGTCAAGCGGAAAGGAATCCAAGCAGAGGACCTGACAAATTTACGGGATTATAAAGCTGTATACAGAATCACAAATGAAATTACTGAAAAGAAAGTCCCCAATTCAACACGAACCAGTTATAGACTCCTCCAGAGTTCAGATAGCTGAGGACCTCGCAGTAAACAAAGCCTAGAGAAACTTTTGGGCAGAACATCTCCACCCCATAAGAGCCCCTGGATAATCCCTCAAACTGTGCTGTTCACTATCAAACAGATCGTGATAACGAACTGTAAGTAAGGAGCGACCCGGCTCAATAGCAACAAACAACGGAATTGTGATATCAATAGATACATCAAAAGAATTGAGTTTTTATGCTGATTTTAAATAAGTTTTAATAAGTTTAGTCCTACCCATCAAAATCTACGAGCCTCAAAAATTTGTCTTATTTTCGAAAACAGGAGAGAACACCCCTTAAAAGTCATTTAATCTTATTGAAAGTAAAGCCATCAGATTCAGCGTACCAGAGAACCCTACTTCAGTGGTTTCAAGCTCCTATATATTTTTTGGTCACTTAAAAAGGGCACTAGAACTTTTAATTTCCGTTCCAAAGAGCCCTCCCATGATATTCTAGGACAACTGGGTCGATACGATCACCCCTCGAAAAAAAAAATAAAAATAAACACGCATCCGTGATCTTTCTTCTGGCAAAAAATGAAAAATACCATTTTTTGGCAGATAGGAGCTTGAAACATCTACAGTAGGGTTCTCTGATACGCTGAATCTGATGGTGTGATTTTTATTAAGGTTCTATAACTTTTAGGGGGTCTTTCCCCCTTTTTTCGAAATTCAGCCAAATTTTCTCAGGCAAGTAACATTTGATGGGTAGGACTAAACTTGATAAAACTTACATATTTGAAATCAGCATTAAAATCTGATTCTTTTGATGTATCTATTTATATCAAAATCCCATTTTTTTAGAGTTTCGGTTACTATTCAGCCGGGTCGCTCCTTACTTACAGTTTGTTACAACGAACTGTTTGATACATACTACTTTACTTTCTCCAATCAAAGAAGGGACATAATGCTGGTTTATTATTATTTACGTAATGCTGGGTTATATAATTACGTAAGATGCTCTGGCAGTTTTTTAGTACCATACAAAAGGTGCTCTGATGACAAACCATCTGGACCTGAGGCCTTCCCACATTTTAGTAATCTAGTTTGAATCAAAACTGAGATCGAGAAAAACAAACTAGGTTTTTATATGGGTTCAACTGAGAAAAATATTTATATAACAATCCACGATAACTCAATGCAGTTGATGGTGTGTTAGACGAAAATACTGAAGTAAAGTGTCCATACCATTGTTCTAGTGGGATTTGGTCTGATAAATCAGCTGATGATTGGGTTAATCTATTAACTTCATTAAAAAGTAAATTTAGATTATGCCTAATCATTGTTGATATTTCTTTTACTTGTTGTTTCCTCCATGTTGCCACTAACTTTATGTATTTCTTTTTTTGTGGATGTAACTATTTGGAATAGTTAAATCAACATTCTCAGTCGGTCAAATTGATTCCAAATGCGATACCATAGCCGATGTCTCTTGAGCACAGGAGATGAACGCTGTGCCTCTGTTTCGCGAAAATTGCAATAATAAACCCTCACAAGGCAAACATTTCCCCCAAAATACACTCATAGTTCAGACACCACCTTCCATGCACTGTACCTGAACCTATCCCAATCTTGTCCCCCATCTGTTTTTTTACCTCCAGATATGATAAAACCGTTGTCTTCTTCAACACTGATAAAATAAACAAATAGTTGTTTTTTGTGTTTTTTTTTTTTTTTTTTTTTACTGATGATACTCATGCTGGTGTCCGTTTGGCTCTTCCGGTCCCTCCCCTTTTTATATAATCTCTTTTAAACCTTTTAAACATTTTTTTTTGCTCAAATTTTTTTTTTTTTTTGGTTTTTTTTTAATTTGTGCGTTTTTAACCTTATTACATTTTACAATTTTTTTTATAATAATTAAATGCTATGCGTTTATGTTATTGTTGTTTTTTGGCATTTTTTAGCCAGTTTTTTATTTGTTGTGCTATTTATGTCTTTTTTTATTATATGACCCCGAAATGCGAATTCGGCCCTTCGGGGCTTGTGATAGCCATTTTCTGAAATAAATATCTTATCTTATCTTTTTTCTGCTTCACCCAATCCTCGTATAAAAGACCGTCCCTTTTTTGTGTATCTTTACATACTTTAAAAACAGGAACCGCAACGGAAGACGCAACTTTCATAGCATGAACTATTTCGGCATAATACATATCTAGTTCCAGCAAATCAATTTTTTGAGAGGGTGACAGGAGGTGAAAAGGAATTCTAATTCTACTGAGAATATAATCTAATACGCTCTGATATAAGTATACGTCTATTCTATTCCAAAGTTGTTTCTAAAATCATTTCAGACTACAATATATATGGCAAGAAACATTTATAACAACAGACACTTCTAGGTGAGATCATAAGATCATTAATCAAAATTTCATCCGATACTTTAACAAGTCACGATCTGAAATTATCAAGTCCAAATTTGTCACGCTACCTGAATTATGAACATAAGTATAATTTCTGCTATTCGTTGCCAAAGCTAGATCTTTCAGAAGTGATGATAATAAGATCTGGGACTACAGTAAACTACGAATAGCGAGGTCAGTGTTAAAATCGCAACGAAGCAAGATGGTTTTACCAGACGCTCGTATATTAACAGAAATTTTGAGACACTTGCACATGCTCTAGTGAAACGTTCGTTCGACTGTTCGTTTCTTGAATTAGTAGGCAAATAAACTGCAAGAATAATAGTATGGCCCAGATCAACAGCAACAAAAGCATCATTGGTTTCAAGTAAATTACATTTAAGGTTCTTATTTACTCCAATCAAAATGCCGCCAGAGGGACGAGCTCCTGTAATTTTGGCAGGACGGATGAAGAACTAGTGTTCACAAGAAACTTCAAGCAGATTACTTATAACGCTACTTCACTGGTGCTTTACTATACACACTATTTCGTATGACTTGGATATTTCGGGTAGAATCATTAACTTATCTCCTGCACCATTTATGTTATGAAAATACAAGTTTACACAGTCTGGTCCGGTTTGATTGTCCATAGCTGTGGGAAAGGGGGGTGTATCAGCTTCAAATTTGAGGGCTCAAAGCAGCGGCAGGCAACACGACGCAGGGGAAGCTGTTGCTTCTGTAAATTCTATCACAATTCGCGCATTTCCAGTGGAGGCTGAGCATGCATTATCGCGGCTATTAACATGGGGCCGGCACATTTACTCATTTAAGTTCATTCACACATTCACTAAAAAGGTGATCAAAGCCTTGGCGCTTAACTGGTTGGATTGCATCAGCAGACATGACACAAGGTTAAAATTTACATTTAAAGAATAACTGCATGATTGTGCTACCTCCAAAACGCTTTGCTTGTGCAACAGAATATTAGCTCAACATCAGAGTGGTTAAATCAAATTGTGTCTAGGACTTTAACAAAGACGGAAAAACAAGAATAATAACATGTTTCAAACTTAGAAAAACAAGTTTTTGCAATTACTTAAACAACATAGAATCCCAAATTTAGAATGAAATAAGAGTCATTTTTACAAAGTACTTTCTATTTCTATCCCTTTCTTAACCCTGAGCGTCCCCTGGGTAAACCAGAATTAAGTTACCTGAACTGAATTTGTTTTCCAAACTTGTTTCTCTCTTTTTTCTCATAGTATTCAGCCTTTTCAGAAGGCATCGTGCTAATAAAAACAGCTTGCTGTTTTTAATTATGTTTTATCGATAACTTGCTGCAATGTAAACTGAGGTTTAAAAATGTTTAAAAAAAAAAAAAAAAAAAACTAGTTCAGAAACAGTACGTTATATAAATCCAAACGTTCAATATATATATACATAATCAGAAAGAAAAGCAGAGAAGACCAAAACAGATCAAAGATAGAAAAAATAGGCAAAATAGAAAGATCAAAACATACAAAATAGAAAATAAAGGCAAAGAAAGAATAGGAAAGAGTAGTTGATATGTAAATTACCCCAAATGAAGGCCTGCAAGGAGAGTACATCCATCTAGGTGGCCAGACTGGAGGAGTTGACTGAATTAGCTGAACCTGTTGATTTTCTTGACCGGGCCAATTTTCTTCACCAGAAAAATATCCTGCCATCTGCAATAGATAATGTTGAGTATCCTTTTGGGGACAACAAAACCAGTAGAAGATAAATACGAAACTGTCTACAAGCTCCAAGCGAAAATTCAATCGTTTATTTTTGTGAACAAGTCTCCAAATTATCCCAAGATATTTCTATTAAAAAAGATTAAACCCTCTAATCTTAGGCCTTAAAACAATTGCGAAATTCTGGGGGCTAAAGGCTAAGGGCCCACTTGGGTTTTCCTATCATAAAGATTGAGAAACCTTGCATGATTCCGAATCAAATACAGTGCATTATGCCTGCCATTCGGCTAATAAGATGGCGGTGGGAGGGTTGTTGGTACGGAGCTGGGGAACTCCGGTTCTCTTTTTCTGCAAATTCAGGATACTCGCATGACTCTTGTTCAAACGAAGTGCAACATACCTACTTTATATTAAAAAAATTAGTGACGGGAGGGTCAGAGAGGGGAGGTGCTGGAGCCATAAACCAACTTTATGCCTCAAAAATAAAGAACAAAAATGTTCACCTTTCTGTTAAAAAGCCAACAGGGAAAGGGGTAATGGAGGGGTCACGGGCCCGCTTAGTGAATCCAACGCATTTTTTTATATGATCAGGAATTAATTGTTTTTTGCATATTTTTCCTCTAATATGTACCAAAGTTGTCAGAACCCTTAAACTACAAAACGGTGTATTTCATGAATGAACTTTTGTACAAAGAAAGACTGACGTCATATACTTCTATGACCTATTCAACCATTATCGATCAGCGTCAAAAAAAGGTTGTAGCTCTCTTACATAAGAAAAAAAAAATCTTCCCGCGGGCCAACTTTCTAATAATAGTACTAGGGAACGACCAAAGGGTAGCACTCCCCTGCATCAGTCCTAAGCAGAGAATGAAATAGCAAACTGGACGTAAATAGGTTGTAAAAATAGATGGCAACACTTTCGAGCCCATGGTAAAATGCTTCCTTTTCTGATTTTTTTTATACTTATTATTTTCATAATATACTTAGGCAACGCGGCCAGGGAACCGTTACAAATCTCAAGCTTTTTTTATTTTAGTCTAACTTTTACTTAAAACTGGTGCCTACTTGCTTACCAGCCTGAACAGAGCTTTCCACTCAAAAGCAGAATCATGGCCCAAAGAAACAAAAGCTTGACACAATAGTTCCAGATAGTCCTCACTATCATAGAACATAAAATAACACTTTACCTCCCATACTGTAGGCTCTAGCTAAAGGGCAAGCAAAAACAACTCTCTTTGGTCCCAGGCAAGACTTACGGGCAGCTTTCCAAAATGTAATATCACATTCATCAATCTGGCCTGAGGCCCAACTTTTCCGTAAAACCTGCAGAGGTAAAACCTTACTATTTTCTGGCAATAAACTAAAATCAGTAGCATGCAAAAAATAAAAAGGTCATAGCCAAAGTGTGGCTTTTGCAACGCAATAAGAATCGTTTTTGCATTATACCTGAAAATAAAGGCATGAGTAAAAAATAGAAAGAGGAGTATTTAACCGAGAAGTAAGGTTAGTGGTCTGATTTCCAAAAGGCGGGATTTTTAGTAACCGAAAAGAGAAAGCTAGCCTTTGCGTTTCAATCAATTTCAATTTACTTAGTTTTTGTTGACGAGTCAACAACGATTTTAAAGAAAATTTAAAGATGTTTTAAAGAAATTTTAAAGAACTTATACGCAACACATACTACCGATTTATTAAATTTTTGCTAGGAATTCCGCAAAGGTTCGCTAGCACGGAGACCTCATCCGTATTTGAATCCCTGCTCCATCAACTAAAGTGATTGGTCTAGAACGCAGAGCTATAATGCGATCTCTCAGCAAACTGTAAGATCCATTACTGACTCAATTGTTTATGTGAATTGAATACTTGTTATTAAGTTTTAGTGATAAATATGTTCTGCTTGTACTGGAAGCTAACTCAAATGTCAACTGATTGCTAGATGAGATTTTTTTATTTTAATTCCCAGCTTCAAGTCTCTAGTGAACTCAATAAGTAAGAGCGACGTAAGGAGATATTCCTATTGTCCCGACTCTGACAGGGATAAAAATCGAAACTTTCTTAGAAGGAGGATAAAGCAAATACACATTGAAAATTGAAGTACGGAATAACAGAAATAGTGTAAGCTTTATGTAAATAACGTAAATTAATGTAAAGCTTTAAGTAGCTTTAAATAATGTAAACTTTAAGTAGAAAGGCAGGCCTGCGAAGTTGTCTTGAACTTGACTATGAGTTCACCTTAACTTCTTTAGTATTGCCAGTTGCCACCTGGTGACAAGCTATGGGATGAATCAAGAGTATTGGTAACTCATAAGTGTGGGAACCAGTGCTAGTGTTAAATAATAAATCACCAACCCCATCTATTGCTTCGCATTTCTGGCATTAAATCAAGCTTCGAAACTGTGTTTTTTTTTTAGAAACCAAGATCGTTCACTCATTATTACATTAATTTTGCCAATTATACTAATTACAATGATTTGATTTTATTGTTACTCTGAAAACAAGCCAATAATCGCCAAATGTTAGATGGCATTGTTTTTTGTTTTGTTTTTGTTGGTACTAGCGCCAGTTTCTGCTTTTGCAAGTTAACAAATACTCCTTGGATGAGATTCATGGGATGAGGACTGTATTCATGTGGTGAGATTAAATTTGTCCCAGCAGTAAAAAAGAAAAGGGGCAAAACTCGAGACTTTTTTAGAAGAAGGGTAAAGCAAATACACATGGAAAATTGAAGTACCGAATAACCGAAATAGGAGCCATATATACACACTTCTTGATGAATGAATGGGTATGTATGAGCAACTGCCAGTTAAATCTTCCACAATGCCGTAATACATGATGTTTTGCTCAAAAGCCTTATTAGTGTTATCTTAGGCTTATTATTTTTGTGACAAATCCTGGACATCTCCAGGATAAACCCTATTATTATGTCAAATCCTGGACTTCCAAAGAGACAAAATGAACCATCTATAGCCTAAGCTGACTTAGAGCTTATGGTGTTCATATGAAGGTTACCATAAAAGAAGTATAGGGTTATTGCGACCCCCCCCCCTTCCAGATAGGTCCATAAAAATTCAAATGAAATATTAAAAATCGTATACCAAAAATGCTCATTGCGCTTCTAAGAAAATTTTCGGATTTCTCACAGAAACGATATGCCAAGGATAACACTAACGAGGCTTTTGAGCAAAAGATCCTGTAATGCAGCATGGTAAATGACTTAACTGACAGTTCGTCCTACAAACCCAATTCTTCATTCAGAAGTGTTTTTACATGGTTACTATTTCGGTTATTCGCCTGCTATTTCAATTTTTCGCCGGTATATGCTTTACCCTCCTGAAAAAGTTTCGAATGAAATCCCTGTCAGAATCGGAACAATGGAAGCAACTCCTAGCCTCGCTCTTACTTGTTACGTTCGCTAGGAGACTTGAAGGCGGGAATATTGATCAAAAAACTTCATCTAGAAATCAATCAACATTTGGACAAGCTTCCAGTACAAGCAATTCCATTATATATATATATATATATATATATATATATATATATATATGACATATATATATATATATATGTCTAGGAGATATATATCTCCGTACTCCATGCTTGTCAACCTTAGTTCTGCCCTAGGATAAATGGATGATAGGCTATCTTATCAACAAGTGAAATGACATCATTTTCATTATATTCTGAAAAAAGGCTTATACTAGCTTTCCCTCTCACTCAGACTACATGGCTTGGATTTTTTTCCAATTAGCCATGACTCTCAACTTTTTTTTATCACAATTCACCAAGTTGATTGTAATTCAGTGACAGGAATAAGTAAGATATATATATATATATATATATATATATATATATATATATATATATATATATATATATATATATATATATATATATATATATATATATATATATATATATATATACTATAATTTGGGTACTATAAGCTACAGATATTTCATTTCGTCTCTTCAGATCTTCTGGATTTGACAAAATATAAGGATTTTTCAAAGAGATGTCTAGGAGATATATATCTCCGTACTCCATGCTTGTCAACCTTAGTTCTGCCCTAGGATAAATGGATGATAGGCTATCTTATCAACAAGTGAAATGACATCATTTTCATTATATTCTGAAAAAAGGCTTATACTAGCTTTCCCTCTCACTCAGACTACATGGCTTGGATTTTTTTCCAATTAGCCATGGCTCTCAACTTTTTTTTATCACAATCCACCAAGTTGATTGTAATTTAGTGACAGGAGTAAGTAAGATACATATATATATATATATATATATATATATATATATATATATATATATATATATATATATATATATATATGTATCTTACTTACTCCTGTCACTGAATTAGAATCAACTTGGTGGATTGTGATAAAAAAAAAGTTGAGAGCCATGGCTAATTGGAAAAAAATCCAAGCCATGTAGTCTGAGTGAGAGGGAAAGCTAGTATAAGCCTTTTTTCAGAATATAATGAAAATGATGTCATTTCACTTGTTGATAAGATAGCCTATCATCCATTTATCCTAGGGCAGAACTAAGGTTGACAAGCATGGAGTACGGAGATATATATCTCCTAGACATCTCTTTGAAAAATCCTAATATTTTGTCAAATCCAGAAGATCTGAAGAGACGAAATGAAATATCTATAGCTTATAGTACCCAAATTATAGTAATGTAAATTAAATCAGCTCTTTGAAGTTTAAAAACGAATCTACTTCCTAAACTAAACTTAGCCTTTCTATAATCGTTGTGATAGTTGGGAAAGTCTCTTTCTAACAGCACACGATGTTAGGAGTGCAAAGGGGGACAAAAGAGGTGTTCGCCCCTCTATTATTCGTACCTTGAAAAATTTATATTCGCGGTTTGAAGTACGCATTAAAATTACAAATCCATTTAACTGGAATTTAATTCTGAGAAATACGAGGTTCTTCTATTTAATTGGGGTAATTCGGGTCCCACACCGTCAGTCCAACTGGGACGTTCTTTAGGAAAGCCAGTTGAAAACTTGTTTAACTTGGTCTACCAATTATCACAACAATTATCCCTTGGTCTTGACAATTATCAAGTGATATTATTATTTTAGATTTATCTATATTTTTGGAGTGACCATTAAGTTGACTGTTTAAGTGACATTATTTTAATCCTTGACCATTTAGTAGCGGGATTAATTGACTTATCATACCAAATTCTTATATCACTTGACTTTGCTTCCTTAAACCTGCCAATTTCTTCGGAAGGACAATTGGTTATTCGACATATTGTACCTCTTGAAAGTCAACTGTTAAGCTGTATTGCACGCTTAATACTATAATTAGATGCACCCTTACCATAGATTCACACACACAAAAAGGTGCTGGACAACTGCATCAATCAGTAATCTTAGTTGTGGTTTTCTTCAGACATAATTGTCTCATATTAATTCCACATCGTCTAATTTTACACCCAAAAATGTTATTCTATTTTATCATATTTTTTTTAATATTTAAATGTTTTATGGGAAATTGCGAAGATATATAGCTTCCAGAAGTAACAAATAAAGTATGTTTTTATATATTTATTAATTATTATTGTGGTGGTATTGGTGGTGTCCGTTAAAAGTTCTTCTTTCTGTTTTTTTTCTCAGTGATTTGTTTTCTCTACCTCCCCCACTGACTAGCCTTTCTTTTTAGATGAAGTAGTAAAATGTACTTGTTATGTTAATGAAGTGTTTTATTAACTAATCCTTATAATATGATTAGTTTTTCAGCTAAATAGTCACTCAGCTTCTAAGGCTAATCTTCAGAAAAATGGCCTAGTTGCCCGAAAAAAAAAGTTGAAAAAGAAAAAAAGTTGGATTATTCAATTCCATCCATTGCGTGTCAAATCAACTGATTGCTGAATTGAAACTGAACTGATAGTGCTGAAGTCGATAACTGAATTACAAGGTAAAAAAAAAAGCTTACAGAAAAACGTTTGTGTTATCCTTTCATCAGTAGAACTGCGACCAATAATTGAATGAATCACTGAATGAATATGTTGAGTTGTGAATGAATATGTTGAATAGATAGGAATATGAAAAACGAACGGTACTTGTGTCTTATAGCCACCACACTCGAGTTCTGTCGAAAAGTGAAGTTTGGTTAATGCTAATAAAAACAAAGTATGATGAAAATATAATACTTTGTCAACAAAATTATGGAAACTACAAAAAAGAATTATGGAAGGGGGGCCGCCCAGACGGCATTATATTAAATACGCAACCTAAACTAACCTAATCAAACCTAACCCAACAAAAATACCAACTAAATATTCAGTTAAAATATAGCAACAATGTAGTTTCCCACCGAGCCGACGCTAATATAAAGACCATAAAACCGGTTATTGTCTCATGTTCGCGATACAAGATCTTGAGTGTGGCGGCTATAAGACAAAAGTACTAAAAGAACTTACAAAATAAATATATGTGTTATCTTTTTGTCATTAGAAGTGAGACTCGTATTCGTTGAATGAATATACGGGTATTCATTTCTCTCTTGGTGTCCCATTGCTGGCTGAAAAAAAAAAAAAAAAAAAAATCTCTTTTGTCTGCTGTGGCGTGGTGGGAAAATAAATATTATGTCTATTATATTTTTTCTCTTCTTTCTGTGTCACTTCTTTCTATGATTGATTATCCATTTATTTCTTTATTTTTTGTATCTGTGCAAAACAAGCTTGTCTCTCTGCCAGATATTTGTATATTTAGTATGTTATGTATATATGATTGGAGAACAAATGAACCTGAACCTGATTTAGTATGTTATGTATATATGATTGGAGAACAAATGAACCTGAACCTGATGTAACTACGATTGTTGAAGTCGATAACCAAATTACAAAGTAAAAAAAAAAACTTACAGGAGAAACATATAAGTTATCCTTTTCTTCAACAGGAGTGCCGCCCATAATAGAATGAATATTTATCTTTGAATTAAAGGATGGCACGGCAATTAATGCAGGGTTTCTGGGACAGAAATCAACATCAAAAGGTTCAATTGTACCAGCCACTTCACCGCTCTGAAACAGAATTAAGCTTTAATATTTTGGTTTTCTTATGTTAATGTGTATACTGTTGTTGTTACGTCAAAAGGCCGTATCTGACACTTCAGAGGTTACTGTCAAAAACGGTTTGCGAAGCTATTCTCAAAGGGAGGATCAGCAAAGTAATGTTGATTAATTAGTAGTTTTTTTCGGCATGCTGCTCATGGACCCTTCTGCTCATAAAACTACATCCTGCTTTTTTTGCGTGGAGGTTATGTTTTCAGTAAAGTACTAGTTTTTCAAAATTCTAAAAATATAGGAAAATATCCGAGTCAGATTATTTTCGCTACTTTTATAGATACAGTGTGACTGTCATCCTTAAAAGTCATATCTGATAGTTTCACGAAAGTCAAGCATTATAAGTTGAGTGATTTTTTTCATTTGCAAGCTTAGCTGCCGTTCGTTGACTCCTGCTAGGACCTATTTGGCTTGACCCCCCCCCCTCCCCACGTGAAATTTTTATCGAACTTGTAAAAAGGTAACAAAAATACATGTAAACGATTTTTTTTATGTATGTTGTTAAGTTTTCTTTGTCTGGAATAGTCTTGAATGATGAATTCAATGGTACCACTAGTTTGGTAGGTATCTGGCTATTCCTCCCCCCGCTTATCAATGAACCCTCTCCCCTATGAAGACAATTCCCCCCTCTTCCTTAGAAAATTCTCTCCACATGTAAACTTGAGCAGCCAAAGAGAAATTAGCAAGGGCAACCACAGACAATATTCCAGGGAGGGCCAAACACCAAAATAGCAATGATGTGTGGGGGGGCATGATAATATATTTTAGGATGTATTTTGTTAGGAGTAAGTTTTTTTCAAAATAAATTTAGAAACAAAACTCAAATAAAAAAATAACTAAATTTGCATGCAAAATGAAAAAAAAAACTCACACACCCAAAAGATAAAGGAAAATGACTCAAACCAAATATATGGAAAGATTTATTGTTGCCAAAGATTAAAACAGATGTAGACTAGTTTTTATGCAATATCCTAAGCCTTAGAACATGCTACAGAAGGAAAAGAGATATGAACTTAAAAAAGGCTTCCAAGGGGATATTTTAGGCTCTGATTTCATTCCTGGAAGTTTCTCTTATCTTCCCTCAATCAACAGATTTCAAAGATCTCAAAAGCCACAAAAGCCAAGATCTCAAGATCAGTGGGCTTTTCCCAAGATCTTCACATTCCTAAGGGCTCGTACTCAAAACTCACCCTGCCTGCATAGATATCACGTTTTGATTTTATAATGACCATGTAAAATATAACTCTTTCATAACAGGACAATTCTCTTCCTTGAACAGAAGTCCCTTATATCTTAGGACATTTGAAAGCAAAACTACAGAATAGTGAAAAAAACTAACTTAGAACTCAGCTGTAAAATGAGTCCTCCTTCTTTTGATACTCAAATTCAACTGAATAAAATGATTAGGTTCAAATTAAATTGTTTATCATAAGAGAATCTCATCAAATAGTCTGTTACAACGAACTGCAAGTAAGGGGTGACTAGGGCCATTATTAACCAAAACTAAAAACAGAATTTTGATGATAATTGACGCTTTTTATGCTGATTCTAAATATATATAATTCATTCAGTTTATTGTTACCAACCAAAAGCTACGAATCTGAGAAAATTGGCTGGATTTTCAAACAAAGAGCTGAATACCCTAAAAAAAGCAAGCAATCTTAGGGAAAATCGCTTTATTAGATTTATCATACCAGAAAACCTCACCATAGAGGTTTTAAGCTCCAATTTACAACATGTGGAATTTTATATTTTTATAATATAATATTATAAAACGTTGGGAATTACGGCTATAGAAAATATACTATTTTGAGGATGATCAGGAAGGTGAATCATGCTATGAATTTCAGCGAAAACAGTTTCGATGCTTAAAAAGGGCTCTGGAACTCGCATCTTACAATGATAGGACCAAGTTAATAGATACATCCGTTCTGTAAGAATAGGGGACACATGGGAGACAAATGGTTCTTTACAAAGTCAACGTTAATACATTAAACTCAATAGCTTACCAAAGCTGCCATGGCCGGATTCCAAAGGAGAATTCTGTTATCCTTCGCGCAGCTAGCTAAAATGCTGGAGTCACTACTGCACCAACTAACAGACAAAACTCCGCTAAAAAGAAAAATAAATTTCTTACTACTACGATTGCCTGGGTCTTTTTAAAGATATTTGATTATTAAAGCATTTCCGATTTCTAACAACGATATCTACAAAGCTTCAAACTTTGGTTTTCTTTTTTATGGTTTTTGAATTGTTGTAATCCATTGTCAAAATATCGAATCATCATTTGTAATAATTGCAAATTTTCGTTTTTTGGGTCTTCGTTCTGAAATTATATAGGTGGCTGTGTTTAAAAGGGTTTTATTTTTTAAGGTTTTTGAATTGTTTTAATCCCTTGTTAAAATATATACAAATATTTTTGCAATTACCAGTTTTTGCTCTTTACGCAATTTAATGTCTTTTCATACTAAATCCTTTCAAATATATTTGATTATTGAAGCTAATCTGATTTCTCACAACGATAAGTACTAAGCTTGAAACTTTTGGATTTCTTTTTTAAGGCTTCTGAATTATTGTAATGCCTTATTAAAATATGGAATCATCATTTGTAATAATTGCAAATTTTCGTTTTTTGGGCCTTCCTACTGACATTATATAACTGGTTGCGTTCAAACCTGTAAACTTTATCACGTAGCCAGTTGATTTTATCTAACAAAAAACAAACTAGTTATAAATTTTCAGGTATTTTTCTAGTTTGAATTAAAACATTAAAATTATTGCTCAGGCACCTTAATATTTTTGCAGTTTACATAATAGCTTTAGCGATTCTGACTGAACTGTTGAAAATTTTTCAAATTTTTTCCGTGTCTTAAAAAGACATTCCTTATACTTAAAAGAAAGGAAATTTGGTAATGCTGTTTTTATAACAATGATTTCTACTAATCTTCAAACTTTTGGTTTTCTTTTTTAAGGTTTTTGAATTATTGTAATCCTTTATTAAAATATACACAAATATTTTTACATTAAAGTGTTTAGTTGATAAGTTTATAAATAAGAAGGGAGGTAAATTGTATGTAGCTTTTTTGGATTTAAAAGGGGCATTTGATAATGTAAAGAGGGAACTGTTAATGAAGGATTTAATAAATATTGGCCTGCCATACCCACTTGTAAGGATTTTAATAAGTATATATGAAGCCACAAAGTTTGTTATTAGAGTGGTAGGAAAATTTTTAGATGTAATTTGTTCTTGAAAGGGGGTTAAACAAGGTTGCCCCCTATCGCCGCGGCTTTTTTCGTTGCTTATTAATGATTTGCCGGATTTTCTTAGGAACCAAGGAGCCCCAATGGTGTCATTAGATGTCTGTGAGCTATGTATACTGATGTTCGCAGATGACCTGGCACTAGTGTCGAAGTCTAGAGAGGATTTACAGTTCTTGCTGGATAGAGCTAAGGATTATATAGATAGGAAACAACTAAGCCTGAATGTAAAGAAGTCGGTAGTTACGGTTTTTAGAAAAGGGAGTAAGATTACAAGTAGGGATAGAGTAAAATGGGAGGGAATAGATTTAGATTGTAGGGATGAGTTTACGTATTTAGGATGTAAGTTTTCGTCAAATGGTAAGTTTGGTAAACAGCTGAAGCTGAGTCTTGCTAAAGGAAAGTCCAGCGCCTATGCTGTGACTGGTAAAAAAGGTAAAGGATGCAGCACTAGACCCTTAAGGTCCAAACCAGCGGTGCTGATCTCCGTTTCATGGCCCTTCAGCCAGGAAGTGCAATGGGGGGCTGGGGGCCATCCAACCTATGATTTCGCAAACCCTTCCTGTTTACCTTCCTCAGATTTCTCCATGTACCCTTTTAGAGCTGGGTTGACTCTGGCTAAGCTTACAGGGTCACATCACTGACCCGCGTCCCAAATTAAGAAACTGACCACACCAGGGATCGAACCCGAATTCACGGATTCTCAGCAAAGCGCGCGTCCACTTAGCCAGAACTAGCAAACATACAGAACCTGAAGATGCATAAGCAGATATTTCAGGTAAAGATTGAATCGGCTATGTATTATGGATCTGAAGTTTGGGGATACATAGCTGGTGAAAGGATGGAGGAGATTCAGTTTCAGTATTTTAAGAGAGTTTTAGGTCTACATTTTTCAACAAATAGTTGAGTATTTAGTGAAGATCTAGGTTTGATTTCTTTAAGAAATGATAGGCTAGTGATAGGGATGATAAGATTATGGGAGAAAATACTGAGTATGCCCGGAGTAAGGATAACAAAAGCAGCATATTTAGAAGCTCTGAGGATCCCAGAAGGATACGTGGCCATCTCAGATAAAGAAGATATTGGAAGATTGTGGATTTTCAGAGCTATGGGATGGTGGGCTAGGGATTTCCTATGATATGGATTTATGACGCAAACCGTAATTTGGCAATTGCTATGAAAGTGGTTTTAGAATAAAATGATTTGATTTGATTTGGGATTGGATTAAAGGAAGGATCAGTTGCAAATAGGGTCAGGGATAGGTTAAGGGACCAGGAGATCCAGGTGTGGCATGCGCGAGTGAATGAGACCCAATCACTGGAGTTACATGCAAAGGCTACGGAGCAGTGGGGAGAAGAATTGTATTTTAAGGCGGGGCTTCAAAAGAGGCAACAAAAGTTGATTATTTGTGTTAGGTCAGATGGGTTACCACTAGGTGAGAGAAGGAAGTATCTGGGAGGGGTTATGCAAGCTCCTGTTTTTTATTTCTGTCCCATGTGCGTGAAAGAGGAAGAGCTGGTTCTTTTTATTGGGAAGTATAGGGAACTACTAGATTTAAGGATAGAATTGTTGGGAGGTCAGGCGTGGGAGAGAGACGAGATAATAAATTTATTAGCACGGAAAGATATGGGAGGTATAAAGAGATTCGGAAGGTTCCTGACGATGGGTATAGAGCATAGAGAAAGGTTTATTTTTTTTTGAAGATTAGGGATTAGGGTGAGATTTCACTAGCTTAGATTATAGGTTTGTGCCAATTTATGCTTGTATGAAAGTGTCTTTGTTTTTGTGACCACGGCCCTTTGGGCTTTTGTGTCAATAAATTCTATTCTATTCTATTTTCGAAATTACCAGTTTTTTTTTTCTCTTTACGCAATTTCATGTCTTTTCATACTGTATTCTATTCACAGATATTCGATTATTACAGCAAGTCCGATTTCTAGCAACAATTTCTACTAAGCTTCATACTTTTGGTTTTCTTTTTTGGAGTTTTTGAATTGTTGTAATCCCTTGTCAAAACATATGCCAATATTTTTGCAATTACCAGTTTCTTGCTCTTTAAGAAATTTAATATAAACTTCAGCATACATGACAATCTTAAATTTTGCCACATAAGCGTGACAGCGTCATTGCAATACTGATATATATAAAATGACGTCAGTCACATAAATATTTTTCCCATAATTAAGGCTCTTAATGATTTTTTTTTCAAATTTCTGACCTATCTAGATCGTTTTTTTAGGATGCCAATTTTCGAGAAAAAATATGAAGCCATTTTCGAGAAAAAATAAATAAATACATAAATAAATGCATACACAATTATGGTTCACTTATAAAGATGGTTCACTTATAAACTTATAAAGTGAACTGTATACTTTATAATTCACTTATAAAGTACGACAAGCTTGTTAAAGCTTACCGTATTTTGGTACTAATAATAAATAAATAAATATATATATATATATATATATATATATATATATATATATATATATATATATATATATATATATATATATATATATATATATATATATATATATATATATATATATATATATATATATATATATATATATATATATATTATAACAATAAACAAAGATAGAACCAACTAGTACATTCTGTTAGCCAGAGAATACCCAACAAACCTGGTATGTCCTTCCAAGGAATAGAGAGGGGATACACTTTTTCGAACATCCCATATTTGAATCACAGGCATATGATCATCCTCAGAAGCGATTGCAATTTGGGTGCCAGCTTCAGGATTCCATGCAATACTTCTATACTGGACCTGAAATAAGGCTAATATGTGTATACTAGGCCAAGGCATAACTCTTACATTATTCAAAGGAAACTGCAGCACTTCACTATGTGATAACAGTAGAGATCATATTAGAACGGCTCAAAAACCAACTTCGGATCAAATTCCTTCATAATAAGATTTAAGCGCACTTGTGCTAACCCGATTCACGCTTAAAATAGGCATTTATGCTCTAATTGATTTTACTCTTCTAATATTTTGCCACTAGTCCTTTCTTGCGCTTTATGTTTATAGAGGGTATAGCTTTTTTTTAATACTGTATCTGAATTTGCTTCAGGCTTATACGGACTTCACTTTCTTAAAATAGAAAAAAAGATAGTTAAAGGAATATTATAGGACAATTGGGTTGAAGGAGGAGGTAGACAAATCTTAAGATTTTGGGGTCCAGGTCTAGCCACCAGAAAACACATGCCGCATTATGCTTGCTTTGATTTTCAATTTACTTGCATTGGGTCTCTCCTTACTTTTCTTCTTTAGGAGAAAGACTTAACCTTAAACTTTCCAAGCTTTTTATTCTTTTTCTATAGCCTGTTCATTAATTCTTCTATTCTTTAGAGTCTTATTACTCACTATACTCAAGTGCTAAACTATGCATTATTTTATTCTTCGAAATTATTATTTAGTCGTAGTTCCCGAAGGGGACTACGACTTTCACCGGTCTCTCACCTAATTTGAGAGTTATTTTCTATGGTTATATGAAGAATATCAAGTTTAGATTATTTTCTTAGAAAACCCCAAGAAATATCACAATTCTGGCTTAGTGAGTGCATAGATCTGAAAATAATATATCCAACGATATAAGTATCTTATCCGTTCGGCTCAAGTTAAAGTTGTAGACTTGTAGCAAAATCACACATTTAGCAGGGAACATAAAACATAAGCAAACATCATCCGTGTTGCAGCGGTAGCTAGCACCCTAGTAAGAAACGATCACGTCCCTTAGTAAAAACTACAATAACCCAACTCCTAAAAATAAAGTCAGATCAAAACAAGAAGTACACTATTAGAACCACCTTGTCGGAAACCCCTATATAAGAAACTTAACGTCCCTTGGCTTGAACAGCAAGGAAAAAATATTGACTTGAGAATCAAGAAAAGTGGCTGAAAGTACGATATTCTGCAAATAGGGAATCTTTTTTTCCTCAGATAGCGGGGCGCTGGAACATCGTAGGCACCCGTTTAATGGCTCATTTTAAAGGAAATTGCCACATCTAGTGCCTTTTATAATTAAAAAAAAATTATTTATCTAGGATCGTACCTTTCTTGGAAATCGAATCTTCCTGGGAGGGTGTACAGAGGGAGCCTTTGAATAGATCGCGATGGAGGAGAAGTGTGCGTAGCTGTGTGCTGTTGTGATTTGTTAGTAGTAGTAGTCATTTTTCTATAAGCTCTAATTAAGATTTCCTTGTTCTCAAGTTTTATTTTTGTGTTTTTGCTATACGGACGAACAACGATTTCAAAACTTTTCAGCACAATTAATAACAATAAAATGAAACGAAGACTTCACTAAAGAGAATTTTTTTTCGGCCTTTTACTGTTAATTGGCCTACGACTATTATGCACAAATGTTTAATATAGTGATATACTAGCCTGTTATAGGCCACGGGTAATACACGATTTTGAAATACGCCAGTTTAACTATTCTGACTAGCTCACTCAAATACAAACTCTATTTTTATTGCTGATACGGAGGGCCAAATACGGTGGCCACGGGCCAAATCGGTAGGGAGGACAGGAGTTTGAAAAGTTTTATTGCACAGCACAATTTACATGCCAAACACACAATTTATGTTTAAATTCCTTTTTATTTATGTTTTGTTTTAAGTTATGTTTTATTTTAAATTGGAAATTATAGAACCTTACACTTGAAGCCTGACACATGTATCCCTCTTTTTTTGTCTGTAAGTTTTATATTTATAAATAACACTTACACAAGAAAATAGAAATCATTTCTCTATCTAATTAAATATTTAAAATTCATTTGACCTCACCGGTATGGAGAAATTGATTTGTTTTTTTTTTTGTTTTTTTTCTTTTTATTAGGCTTCAGCCACTAATTTATTAAACTAGAAGGTAATTTATTGGAACACGAATACAAACGATACACAAAAACATTTATGGTTGAATTTTCAAGTTAAATTTTCAAATTTTTTAAGTTAAATTAATGCATGTAATTTTTCGTGTTTTTCATTTTTCACGTTTTCCATGTTTTGACATGTCTTGTTATGCTAAAATAAAGCTTTTTCATCCATTAGGAAAAGTTAATTTGGATTTTGGCAGCCTATTGATGTGCCTACATCAGGGTGTAATTTGCCATGGGGCAAGAGGGGGGGGGGGGGGGGGCAACTGCCCCGTCCAGACCCAAGTTTGCCCCCCCCCCAGATCTCAGTTTGCATCCCCAGCTGAAAAATAGTTTCTGCAAAAAAATTTGTCAAAATTAAGATAAGCCCGCATAATTCAAGTATCCAGAGAAACAGGTGAGGTATTTAGTATATCAGGTCAGGTATTTAGTATATTTTTCTTTAATACATCTTTGCCTTTATGGTCATATATTACTCATTTTCAGTTTTCACTGTCATTTTCACTTGATTTGGGAAAATTGGCTCCGACTTTGCCCCCCCCCTAGGATTTTGACGAAATTACACCCCTGGCCTACATCCCCTATTCTTTCTATTATTTTATATAAAGAAAGTGATAAAAGTGAGTGTCGTAATTATAGTGGCATTACATTGAATTCAATTATATAAGAAGACTCAAAAATATAAAGAAATCAGCACCAAATAAGTAAACAAAGACCCTTGGCACTGAAGG
Source organism: Artemia sp. Qi Xiang Cuo (assembly GCF_049724085.1). Taxonomy (NCBI): domain Eukaryota; kingdom Metazoa; phylum Arthropoda; class Branchiopoda; order Anostraca; family Artemiidae; genus Artemia; species Artemia sp. Qi Xiang Cuo. The sequence goes on along the minus strand of NC_142798.1, from coordinate 20,360,151 downwards.
GCTTTAATAGACTTTAATAAAACAATTCTTTAGCAAAGCTGGTCTTGCTACACGAGGGGTAGTCCAAGCCTGCTATTTTGAACTTTAATGCGTTCTATGCTATCTGTCCATGTTGCTTACCTAATTCATTATATTTATTTGCTAATACAAATAACGTTAAGTGCAATGCTTGTTATTGTTGTACATTTTTGTTTATTTTTTATTTATATTTCTACACTCCCCTTTTAACTGTATTTTATAGTAGGTAACACATAAAATACCGTTGTTTTCTTTCGTATATCCATGTGATTACTGTGTGAAACTGGCAAAAATAAATAATTAATTTTTCAATTACAATGGATCTATTTTTCAAATAAACCTCAGTCACGGTTGATTCACTTCTCCATGCAGTGTTTGCATCCTTTTAAATGAGTTTTGAAAAGATCTAGAGGCCCCTTTAAGAGCCATATTTTTGATGCGTGTTTTACTTCATCGGTGCTATTAAAATGGATGCCTTTCAACTGTTCCTTGAATTTTCATTACAAACAAACTTCAGATGGGGCTACGGTGGATGTAGCCAATAATTCCCATGGAAATTTTTTTCAACATATTCTAAGAAATCCTACATTATTAGACAGTGAAAAAACAATCAAAAATGCTGGATATTTCAATCACATACACAGATACCGTCATCAGCAGAGTATATCTGCTAATGGTCACTGTATATGTGATCGAAATATCGAGTTTTTTTTTTATATTATTTTTTCACTTTTTAATCAAAGGATTTATCCCTATTTGAACTGTTATTTATCGTCATGGAAGGGCAGAGTGGTCTTTCGGAAAAAAGGCAGTGTGTGAATTGGACAAAAAAAAAATGTTTGTCCGATACATAAAAACATAAAAGAAATTCATTCTTATAAGTTTGTTTTTAAGTTTTCTTGTCCCCTACCCACCCGGAGATAAAAGCCCTGGATAGGGACTTAGACTCTGTTGGCAGTTTTCGACCTTTTAAAAATTCTACAGCTACAGCTCATCGGAGTTCTACAAAGCGGTTGGGCGCTAGTTTGTGGACAGAAATTCCGTGTTTCTTTTTTAACATCCTTCATATAGCCTACACATAAAAACCTACCCTTGTAGATTCCGATATCGTCTGGATCACTTTCATAGAACGCACATCGGCAATAATGACTTTTGACGAAAAAGCCGACGCAAGAATATTATCACATTTCATATTCCATGCCAGATCTGTAACACCACCAGTAACTTGTGGAAATGGCAACTGCAAATGGCCATTGGGCTTTTCTAAATCCCATAAAAATACTTCCGAGTCAGCAGATCCACTAGCCAAAAGGTTTGACTGAAATTAGACAACAACTTCGATTACTAGATATTAAAATGCTGGTTCGTCAACTCTGAAATAATCAAGTATGATTCAAACTATTTTATATCTAGAAACAAAGATCTAATATTAAGAGTATTTCATACCTTAAAGGATTACCCTATCTCCTCTATTATGAAGATTTTTAGTTTGTGTGGCATTTATTTAGAATTGGTTAGGCGGTCTTGCCATAAATTGTAGAGGTTAGATATTAGATCCAAACAAAAGGCAGAAAACATAGTCTCAAAGTCTACGGTTAGTTTCGACAAATACTTCACCACTTTACAGTTCATACAGTGTCTTTGATGAAAACAAAATATTATAAACATATTATATTATATAATATATGAATATATCATATAAATATTATATTATAATTGTCAAAAAAGCTGTCTTTGAGTTGCGGCATTTTTGAAAGTCGCAGGGGTAATAAAAGTTGATGGAACACTTCAAAATTCATTAACGAAAGGATTATTGAAAAAATATTCAATCAAATCAAACATTTATTACCCACTCAAGAGACAAAACAGTAGAGTCAGACCACAAAAAAAAAGAAGAAAAGGGCATACACTGAAAGATTCATAATATATATAAAAGCACATTAACATCACATTAACCGGTATCCAAAATAGGTGGAAGATCACTTAAATTAAAAAAAATTAACTAATTGATCATAAGGACCAATGCGGCAAGCTGATTGCTCAATACATCCTCCCAAAAAGGGCAGGCAAGGCAGAAACGGCGTCATTAACTGACAAATTATTTATGATGTACCGATTTCGGGTGCGCCTTGAGAGGTACATCAAAAAATTAGCAAATTTAAAATAATTAGTCCGCAATTCTTCCTATCCTTATTACGGAGGATGTGATTGAAACAACGAAGGCAATGAACAGCAGGGGAACAATATGCACTATATAGGCGACCAAGTGCCCTCCGGTTGAACCGTCCGCAATTTGGAGAGATTTTACCGTAGGCAATCCTGATATTTTGTATACATTCATTTATACTAAGTGAGCAGGTTGAAGCTAGTGAGCGAGCAAAAGAAATACCTAACCACTTAATATGGTCCTTAGAATGAAGACACAAAGAATCATAATAAAGAGAGTGACTTGACTTATTATTAAAACACATAAATTCACACTTATTATGTTCTTAAGAAACAAAACTTTATTAAAATCCTCTAACTATGACTACTCATTGTGTCGAAAAAGGTTTTTTCATATCTCCAGAAAAATTGGTTTCGTCGTTTGGAAACAGTTGCTTTAGTTGCAGACATTAGTTGCTAAATTAGTTGCCAATCTCTGAAATATCTTGGCATCACTTACAGCCAGACGCTTAGATCCACTAGAGTCCTGTTGACCGCAATCAATCTGTAGATCTATTCGATCGGCTTATGGAAAACTGTCAAATGCAAGAGGTTATCCAATCGTTTTATTATTTAAAAACTCTTCAATGCCGTTGTCTCTCCCATAATCTGGTATATATCGCCCTTGTGGGAAATGTTGTCTCTCACCGAGCGTCGCAAAATACGGCGCACTTATTACCGATACGCAAAATTTTTGCTGGGACTTCCACTCAGGTTCTGTAACACGGAGATTTCATCGATACACGGAGTATTCAATCCATCAACTAAAGTTTTCAACATAGAGCGTAGAGCTTCGGTGCATCTCTTAGCAAGATATACAGTTCACCGCTAACTCAATTATTTATGTGATTGTGTTTTTGTGATTATGTGAATTAAGTTTAGCGTTAGCTATGTTTTCTTTTCTCTTTTCATTTGGAACTCCGCTTTTTTCTCGTTTTTACAATAAGCGGGCACAAATAAATATATTAGTACACTATTAAATAAATAAACGATCGTTATGCAATTTGTTACCTATTAAAATTTTCATGATTCAATGCACAAACCTAGCAAACTAAAACAAATTTCTTACATAAACAATAAAAAAAAACCTTGCAATTCTATAGAACCTTTGAGACTAACCCAAAGTACCGTTACATTATACCACAGTTTATATAATTATCCAGTATGATCTTTCCCTACCTCACCCATTATAAAAACCTGGACCAAGGTGCGAGGGCTCCAGAGAACGCTTTTGCAGATAGAAACATAGGCCGCATCAGATATTTTCATGGGTAGACAAGTCAGACTGTGATCTAATCGGAAACAAGAGGAAACCCGCTGTTACGAATAATGCACTTTGTTCGAAACAATCGGAAACAGACTAACCCCCTAATGCAGAAAGAAGTGGGAGGAGCTTTTTGTTCGCGCCAAGAACGAAGACCAGAAATGATCTGCGATAAGCTTACTGGATAATTATATGAACTGTGCCTTATACTGATAGAAAATATTCCAAAAATTTTATATCTTTAGAAGAACGAATTGCAGCTTATTGAGCTCTGAATCACAATCAGCAAATAATAAATGACATTTGTTTCAAAAATCACCTTTGAACACAATTCAATAATTTTAATTGGTAATTGAAAACCAAAAACTACAAAAATCTTTGCAATTGATTGAAGGCTCGAAAACCATCGCGATAATACTAAATATTACTGTTTTTTTTTAGGTTTTTGTCCCGTGTAGAATAGTTTTAATCAATTGCTCTTATAAAATTAAAAGTGAAGAGGGGTTACGACCCCTCTTATCGGCATAGTTAATATTTTACTGCATTGGTTAACCTATTCTGCCAAATAACATTGCTTACACATTCGCCTACCATTATTAATATATAAAATTAAAAAAACCGACTAAATAAACAAATAAAAAAAATCACTAACTAACCATATCTAACCATATTTTAGTAGATAGTAGCCAATAGATTAGAAAATGTGAAAAATACTCAGAGGAATCACTAGCGAAAATGTTTGGGAGGGGAGGGGGAGGGGGAGCGGATCTTACCAATTGGATGGTCATATTTACCGATTGATTTGGGTGATATTGCTATTAAAATTACTTTTTAATAGTTGAGACTGATTTCTCTTCATTGACTTTACGTCATTATTCCCATCAGCCAATTTACCTATTACAAAAAAAAGCCAGTAAAGCTTTGCACCCCCAACTGGTTGAAAGCACTGAGGGTGGGTCCCTCCCGATACGTGATGCCCATGGGCATACTACCAAGAAAAACAACAGAACGAATATCGCTCTTCGTCTTCAAGGGTGTCCCTCCCCTACAGAAAGCCCTTTTTCGGTGGCACGATTGCAACAACATGTAACGTTTATCCTTCAATTTCTACTAGTAAACCAAGGAAAACAAACAAATAAAATAAAAACAATACTTTTTCACAGCTTTACAAGGGTGACAATACGGTTTTCAATCTAAGAGCGAGAATGCTTTTGCCTTTCAAGATTTCAATTAGAGAGATATGTAAATTTATACTGTGTATCTGAATTCTGAGTAATGTTGCTTTAGTTTGGCAGAAATAGCCTAAATGATATCAAGTTGGCCATTTTTTGTTGTGATCACGGCTGATCTACCCTACCTCCTTATATGGAGTAAATACAAATCTGCGCCAGCTAGCAGCAGTTTATCGAACGGTAGGCATAAAAAAAAATACAGCTTAAACTCTTTTATAAGGACAAGCGAAAAAATCTGTTGTCCTCTTCCCAAGTACAAATTATAAGTGCCCTTACCCCCCGCTCCCTGACAAAAAACTAAACATTCCTGAAAGTTTTAGCTTGATCACCAACCCCATTGAAATCGACCGACTTTATAATGAGACATACTCGCTTGGTTTCAGATACCCGTTATATGACATCACACGATTATTTTCAAATCTGAATTTCAATGATTCGCCTTCAGAATCTAACACAGACAATAATATAGCTAAATAATCTGATGTAAGATTGAATTCCCTAGACAAATATTGGAAATTATGATAACTATCACAGATTATTCAGTAGATGACATACAAAATAAATGGAGCGGCTCTATAAAAAGATGAAATTAGCAGTGAAAACAACCTGGAAGTGACTAAATCCTAAAGCTGATATTTTTCCCGAATGATCTTGCGAGACTTGAAGAGGTTGTGTACGACCTTGTAGAATGTCGGAGACGGAATATAATTCAAGAAGACCACTTTCAGATCCTGCTGCAATGACCCCAAGAGCGCCACCATGCTGTCCCCATATTATTTTTTCATACCTAAAATTGAAATCAGGAATTACAAATAAGTAAAATGCCAAAGAGTAGACAGAAGAAAAGGACAGTCTCAAATTTTTGGACCGGAAAGATATAGTAAATAGGCTAAATTTGTTGCTGTTAAAGAGTTTTTCCGTCAACTTTTTCACCTTGGGGAATGGCTTGCGGAATTGACTGGTGGACTCGTTTCAATTATAGTTGATAGAGGTTGGTCGATGAATGGGCACTGAGAATCGCGATAAGCGCTGTTTTTCAAAAGAATGGAACCATATCGAGAATGGAGTAAACTTTCTTGATTCTTGAAACAATTCCACTCTGCAATTCAACTTTTCATTTAAAAAACCCTTTTGTAAAAAACGATTTGCATTTCGAGCACTCTGTTTTGTGTTGTCATAACACCAACAACATAATAATGTCACAAGGTTAATCAAGGTTTACAATTAAGAGTTGTGCTACATTTTCCTTACCAGCCAAACCTTTGAACGACTTGAGTGTCACTTGCATAGATTGAAAACAATGTGTGTTTTTAACAGTGTGGTTTTTATTTATCAAAACGCCAACAAAAACAAAGAAAATAATCAATATTACTTGAAAGAATTGATGAAGTGGACTGAGTGCTTAATATATAATATTATTCATTTCTAGAAGTGTTCGTAATTTTAATTTTTCAGTAAATCAAAAATGACGCTCTGGCCTTTAGAAGGTTTAGCCCAACTCTTGTTTGTCGTAATTTCTGTTCATTTTAAGTTTGAATTGATTATTAATTTTTAATTCAGTTCGCCGTGGGTTTATTTATTTATGGATAGTAACTTTTGTTTTTTTTCAAGTTTGAACTTTACACCTTTATTCCTGTTTGTCTTTCTCAAAATTTATTTTTGAAATTATTTCAAAATTACTTTCTGCTTGTTTTTAACGTACATTTTTTTTTGGGGGGGGGGGGATTGGTTGGGGTGGACTTCTATAGGGAGAATCTTCCATGGGGAGGGAAATTTCTGGGGGGGTGAATATTCCAGGGGAAATGCTACACTGGGGAGATTTGACAAAATTACTATGCGAAATATTTTTAATTGTCTTTCATTCTCTTTGCCAAATTTTTCATGTGGAGATGTTCCGGGGGAGTAATCCAGTCTTTTTCCCGCGTGTTTTGATTTCTGGGAAATAATTTCCACTAAAGGGGGCACTTCTGGAGTGATAAAGAAGCTGATTAAAGATTAGTCTTATTCAAATGAAATAACGGTAAGGAGAAAATTTCAGACTGAATCGTCCGCAAGCAATTTTACAGGGAGGGAGATTCTCAGCGAGGAGTGAACTTTCTGGAGGGAATTTGACGGGAGTGGGGGTGGGTGCACTTTACGTTGGTTGACATTTCCACGGAGTTTTTTTACGAGGGGGAGGCATATATTTCATAGACGGTGAGCAAGATTTACCGGCATTATTTGAAAAACGCACAGAAATTGCTCCACATATGAAGGGCTGCCACCTCCTCAATATATTTCTCTTTGCGCTAAAGATTGACTGTTTGTCCCAATTTTTTAAGAGCGTCTACTGAAACACGGAGGCCGTTTAATTACAATAGGAAGCTTTTTCATAAAAGTGCTAACAGCTTTAGCATAAAGAACAAGGTATTGAGGAGGGACAACCCTTCATATACGGAATAAATCTGCCAAATTGAGGAAGGGACAGCCCCTTTCACATACGGAATAATTTTGTTCACTATGTTTTAATGTGGCTCCTTCCTTTCAGTTAAAAAGAAACTTGTTTTTTTATTTAATTTATTTTAAGTTTCATTTAACTAAGTTTATTCGTGTTAAGCTTGGTAAAATTACCTACAGTGGTATATAATTTTGCGTTAATCATTATGAAGGATGCCCCTACTAGTGTCCATGGGGGATTTCCCTAAGAAAAAGGTTGGTTCGAGGAATCCACCTTGAAATCCGAGGAAACGATGCCCTTTTAACTAGATTTTGATATTTCATGCCCTCCTCCTTATAAATAATTGAAGGGGTTCTTTTTCTCAGGGATGATCATCATTGTTGAATTTGTTTCATATGAATATTAAACGACGTATTCGCTTAGGCATCTTAACCGCCCCCCCCCACAAACACACACAATGACATAATGCCCTTCCCTAATAATACATCGCTGTGTTTTAAAGCAAATCACTTTAGTTAAATAAAGCATTAAAATAAACACAAAAAACTAAGGGTGATGTCACCCTGCAGCACCTTTGTGGACATTACCCCATTTTCCACGGAAAAATCCTTCCTGACTATTTGATCCCCGCTGAAAATTTCCCCCGTAATATCCTCTCCATATGTAAGCTTGTGCATCCAAAGACAAAGAAAGACAAATTAAAAGAAAACTGCATATGAATTCACGGAAATTCTTCCCAGGAAATTTACTCCCCTCAGAAAATTATCCCCGAGGAAATCCCTCCCCCTCGCGAAAAATGTCCGTATTTTTCTCAATAACAAATACTATCTGTAACAACGGATAAATTGCAGTACTAACAGCCCTTTCCCTAGGGACTTGGGGGGGGGGATTATTTCATCCCTAGAGACATATTTATTTGGCCTTTCAGTTTTGATGAAGCAAATGGCTATCTACAAATTTCATTCAGATGTCTTAGGGGGTAAAAGGGATATGGGAAGGAGCTAGTTGCCCTCCATTATGTTTGCTCACTTAAAAGGGCAGTTAAACTTTTGGTTTCTGTTTGAATGAGCCCTCTTTCGATCTTCAAGGACCCTTGATTTGACACGATCATCCCTGGAGAAAAAAAAACAAAACACATATCTATGATTCTTTCTTGGGCAAAAAATACACAATTCCAAATATTTATAGCTGAAAGCTTGAAACCTCTACGGTAGGGTTCTCTGATTGTTTTGTGGTTAGGGAGGGGAACAGATGCCTCAAACTTTGTATTTTAATAATAAAACATTCTAACTCTCACTGAGTCTTCGGATAAATACAGAATAAGTTCTGAGGAAGGGTTTGGGGTGGAGGTAGAAATTAATATAAAATCCCTTTTGATTTCTGGGATTATTTCTTGTCTACGCTGTTATTATGAAAGTAAAGAGTAACATTAAACCAAAAAATGAGCAGAATTTATTCCGTATAGAAGAGGGGCTGTCCCCTCATGGTCGTAGAAACTTTGAAGGAAACTTGTTCGATTGAAAATTGAGAGTTCTAGTCCTTTTTTTAAGTCGAAGTGACTGGAGGCCACCAGCCCCTGTCCTGGAACTGTTTTTGATATTTGGTCCTTTTGTTGCCCCATAGGACATCTGATCGATATCTTGAGGTACCTATTATATACTTTCTTTGTGGCTGCTCAATTTTGCTTGTGGGGGAATTATCCACGGGGGGGGGGGATTAATCCTAGTTTAGTCCTAGTTTTTATTCCGTTCGGGCCTATAGTCCAACCGCCTAATGGAATTTCATTGAAACTGTCGTAAAAACTAGCTCTTGGATCATTTTCAAATATAACCTAACCTCCCAATGTTTGTAAAACTATCCAGTGTTTGTTATATTAAATGATCCATAGCTCCTAGGATAACTTTAGGACCTCAACAAAAAGAAAAAAAATGAGAAAAGTTTAAAATAAACATACAATTTTATTTCCATTCCAGCAATAGGGATAAAAATAGATCTAAAATTAAAATCACTTAATTTAATTAACTATGAGAGATCCGTCCTGCTGCGTTACTACAGGACTAGAAAAGGGGAGCTTATAATAGCTTATCTCTTTTTCTAATGTCACAATTTCCTTTTCAATCTTACTAATATCTTCCTTTAAAAGTCTCTTGTCAAACGTTTTATTGATTCTGTACACCTTAGCGCTTTGTGCGTTCCTTGTTTTTTATCTAGTAAGGGTTTCTCTTCTATATTATTCTGGTAGCTATTTGACTTTCTTTTTTGACTATTTTCCTCAGTAGCTGTAGCCTTCTTCTTTTTTTTATTTAGTGGCTGAAGTCCGCTTTCATTATATGAAGAAAAATCAATTACTTGGTCTTCGATGTGGTTTGATGGCAATTTCCTTTTCAAATATGTTCCCTGAGCCATCGCATCTTTGTTTTTGCGTAAACTAACAAATTCATCATCACAGCGATCTCCATTATCTGCTTTTGGTGGCTTTAATTTGTCTCCCTTGTCTTCGCAGTTACTAGGATCGTAGACGCTCCATCTAGCAAATCTCGCAAATCTCGCAAAATCTCCATTATCTTTTGGTGGTTTCAACTCATCTGTACTACCTTCCATGCCATTAAGATCATCCTCGTTGGTTAGCTTTTTTAGTAATTCTTCATCACATTTCGTTGACTTTAATTCAACTCCACTGCCTTTCACTTGATCAAACATGCTGTTTACAGCTCTAAATAAATCATCATCATCACCTTCCACTTGATCAAACTCACCTTCCACTTGATCACTTTCCACTTGCCCCTTGACCTGACCACTTTCTCCTTGAAACACATCACCTAACATGCTGTTTACAGCTCTCAATAAATCATCATCATTACTTTCCACTTGATCAAACTCACCTTCCACTCGACCACTTTCCACTTGCCACTTGAACTGACCTCTGAATAAATCTTCATCATTACATTCAGCTGGCTTCAACTCCTCTGCACTGTCTCCCAAGATATAAAGATCAATGGCGGTTTGTAATATATCAGAAGACTTGGGATTGGAAGTTCCTTTTATTTGCAAAAACTGACTCGACTGTCCTGGCATTTGTGCTTGCATAATTTATTAAGCTAATTTGATTGTTTGTGATGTATCTTGCAACAAATTGATTTTGATACTGTGAACTTTGATGGTGTTGTAGCAATATTTATAGCCGTTTATATGACGTAACGAAAATGACGTCATGTATGTATAACTTGTAGCATTTGGATCCGACTTCTTGAGTTTGCTAATGTCAGAAAATGACGTCATCTAAAAACTGTTGCTATTAACTAGATAACTTACGCTAAGAAATAACTTTGATTTTCTTTTTTAGTCATGCTTTATTTTAAGTTGTATCAGTCTTAATATTTGTTATAACTTTATTTACGAAAGAAAGGAAAAGAAATGAAACATCCTAAAGTTTATTTCATTTGAATTATCAAACTCGCCAGTATAGAGCAAGCAGGCAACTCTTTCTTAAAAATATAGTTTATTTTTTTATGAACTATTTCACTTGTAAATTAAAACATATAAAATGATACTACAGCACTACCTGTTAAAAATAAGAACAATTTCCTTTTATTCACATAGAATAATATAATTGGAAAAAAGATCTGTATTTACTTGTAGGCAGGGACGAATCTCCAGCAATTTTACTGTGGGGGCGGGGGGCAAGAGGGGTCTATATCTGGATAGTTAAAGGGCATGGGAATTTTCATATTTTTTCTCCACATTATTGGGGGGGGGGGGCACTGGTCCCCCTTGCCACCCCCAAACGACGCCCCTGCTTGTAGGCTACTAGGCTACTGTTTTTTTTTAATTATTAAAGGGGAAATACTATCTAGTGGCTAAGTTAGAAACAGGTGAAGTTTTAGTTGAAGGGCTATTTACTGTTTCGGAAAGTAAATTTGGCTATTTAGATCGTCTTGTTGAATGACACTTTCAGGCAGTGGCAAATCTCCAGCATTTTTATTGGATGACGGGCAAGAGGGGTCCATATCTGGATATTCAACGGTTATGGGATATATAATAATTTTTTCTGTATTATTGGGGGGGGGCAACTCCCGCTCCAAAAAAAACACCCCTGCTTTCAGGAATGAATCCAGGGCTTAAAATTCATTCTGAAAAGGTCTTATCAAACTAATATCTTTACCCAGTTCTTATTTCAGTAAATATTGCCTATACCAGATTCCACTGTTGATGTAGAGACAAGGTGACCACATTGCTTGATGTCTTTTTGCTCTTACTAGGCCTTATAATTAGCTTGCTTGCAAATCAAATTTGAAGCCCTTAAGTGAATTCTGAAATAGGCCTAATATCTAATTCGTTACTTTTTAGAAGCTGGTAAAATTCTACTTTAGCTATATTTGACTATCTTAGAAAGGGGTTAGGTTAGGAAAATGAAACTTTCAGGGATGGGTCTACAGGCTAAAGTATGTCCAGGGAAGGTATTTTGAAGTACCTACCTCCACTCCTCCCTCTAGAGGGTCTTGAAATTTGTCTACATGACATGTCTTTAGGCTACCTATTTAAATTTTGACAAAACAACATTTACCTTAATTTTCAGTTATGAATTTCTTTTTCGATGGCTTTAGATCTGAAAATGCAATTACTAAGTAGAATTTTAAGCCATATCAATATTTTTTTTCAAAATTTAGGAAACGTATTTGCATATCTTTAAACCTTAAAAATTGGGATTGAGCAAAGTTGTGAAGCTGAAAACAATTATGTTGTACTTCATTAAAGCAGAAGATCTATTTTTCATGGATTCACTTTTATAAACACATCAAATTTTTAAATGTCATCAAAGGTCAGGACCCTCTACACCCTATTCCCAGGGCACTGGGGGGGAGGTGTCAACCCTAGAGGCATTGTTGTATGTTCTTTGGACTATTTTGAGCAAAATCGCTATCTCACAATTTTAATAAGATTCGATTGGTGAAAGAGGGGTAGTCGGAGGGGGGGGGGCTAGCTGCCCTTCTTCACTTTTGACTCTTAAAAAGGAGCTAGAACTTCCAATTTTCAACCAAATGAGCCTCCTCTTAAGTTTATACAACCATCCTTTCCATAAAAAGATTAAATGCCCCATGGCATAGCTTACAACCCTTGCCTCCAGGTTCAGGGGGTTTGTGTCAACCCCAAAAGCCTTGTTATGCAATATTTGGACTATTTTAAATAAAATGGTTATTTCAAAATTTCTATTAGATTCATTTCGGGACAATATTGTGGGTGGGGGGTAGCTGCTCTTTGGTCACTTTGACTCTTAAAAATAGCACTTGAGCTTCTGATTACCAATCCAGTGAGCCCCCTTCGAAGTTTATATGACCACGCTTTCTATAAAAACCTTATACGCCCCCGGGGCATAACTTACACCCCTTGCCCTGAGGGCTGTGGGGGGGGGGGGTTGTCATCCTCACAGATCTAATTTCCAGAACTTTCAAATACGTTGAAATGTCGAAACGGAGCACCAGGCTTTGATCCCCGCAGCAGCAATGTTAGGCGACAAGCTTGCTACTTGTCCTTGTATAAACAACCAGCAACTGAAAGGTCCGCTTGATGCCCCGTGCGCCAGCAATGGCTCAGGAGGATCTTTATCCTTTAAACTTATCAGCTACGTTGAACAAAATGGCTATCTCAAAATTTTGATTGGATGTATTTGGGGAAAAGTTGGGCGTGAGAGGGAGGTTAGTTGCCCTCCAGTCACTTTCGACTATTAAAAAGGGCACTAGCCCTTTAATTTCCAATCCAATTAGCCCTTTTTCAAGTTTCTACGACAAGGATTTCAATAAAAAAAAACTTATATTGCCCCCTGGCATAACACAATTCTTGCCCTGAGGGCTGTGGGGGGGGGGGGGTTGCAATCCTCAAATACATAATTACCGTACCTTTTAACTACGTTGAACAAAATGGCTATATCAAAATTTTGATCGGTAGTGTTTGGGGGAAGCGTGGCGGGGGGGGGGCATTTGCCATCCGATCACTTTCGAGTATTAAAAGGGCACTAGCCCTCTCAATTTCCAATCGAATGAGCCCTTTTTGAAGTTTCTACGACAGGGCTTTCTAAAAAAAAAAACCTTATATGCCCTCAGGGCATAACTTACAACCCTTGCCCTGAGGGCTGTAGGGGGGTGTCATCCTCAAAGACATAATTTCTAGACCTTTCAACTACTTTGAACAAAATGGCTTTCTCAAAATTTTTGATTGAACGTGTTTGGTGAAATGCTGGGCGTGGTAGGGGTGTTAGTTACCCTCCAATCACTTTCAACTATTAAAAAGGGCAATAGTCCTTTCAATTTCCAATCGAATGAGCCCTTTTCGAAGTTCTCTACGACAACTCTTTTAATACAAAGTGCCCTGGTCTAAGACATAAATAATACATTGTGGCAACATCGTTCTTTAGTTAGGCAGCGCAATAGCGCTGCCTATGAGAATACTTGAAGTCGCGCTATCCTTCCCATACAAAACCCTTTTAACTAGATCCCCCCAGACGTTCCCGATACATTAAAGATACCCTATTTTGATAGCCCGAATGAGTAAACTGTCGTTTAGTTTTGGCCTCACAGACCCCCCATCTATAAAAACAAAATATGAAGTCCATTTGTTTTTAAAACATTCCAAAAGTTTCAGATTGATCCCTAAACGTCGTACCCAGGATGTTACATATATGCCATTTTAATATAATAGATGCATGATTTCTTTAAATTTAGCTTTGCCCCTCTCCCCAAGTCAAAATTTCAGGTCTACCTAATCCCCCAGCACCCTCTAAAAATCCAATTTAATTTCCCAAGCTGTTCCTAAATTAATGCAGATACGCTGTGTAGATAACCTGGGTATGCATAGTTTCTTTTGGGTTAAGATCGCCACTTCACCGGGAATGGATTCTGGTCCAAGATTCAGTGGCTCCCAGTGCCAAAGATTTTGAACGTACTCGAGAACAATTTTTTTTACCTTTTCCTTCTTCTCTGAGTCGAAATTGTAGGTTCACCCCCCCCCCTCCAAACAGCTCTTAAGATTTTCAACTTGATCCCAATAGCCCTTCCCTGGATATTGCTGGGACGACCTTTTGATCACCTGGAAACACATAGTGTCTTTTGTTTTACAACACGTTACTTAATTGTGACCAGACTATAGGTTCCATAGGGACTTATAATACAAAACCGTTTAGTTGGATAGAAGAAAAAACATTTTTAGCTCCCCACCCCTGTTCACTACCCAAGATCTTTATTTAAAATTAACTTGGTCTTTCTAACACTCTCTTAAAGTTTCAACTTGATATCCCAAGACATTCACAAGATACTGTAGATACTTTATTTTGATAGCTCGGTATCACGTAGTGCCTTTTGATTTAGCGTTACGCTTTTCCCAAGTCATAATCCAACATCTACTAGCAGTTACAATGTCCGTTCAACACTCCCTGAAAGTTTCGACTTGATACCACAAGCAATTCCCTAGATATTACAGATATGTTAGTTAGATAACCTGGTAACCCATTGCGTCTTTTGATTTACCTCACTACTAAACACTGCATAGATAATTATTTCCATTAGGAGCTTAGAGTGCAAACACGTTTTGGTGTATCAGAAACAAAATAGTTTAGCCACTCCGACATCACAAAATTCCTCTTGCCCCACTCTATCCCTTCCTTTTCCCCATCCAACTTGAAAGTTTCAATTGTTTTCACCAACCCGTTCCCAATATTGCAAACACGCAATTTCTTTGAACTAGATACATAGTGTGTCTTTCTATTTACTTCGCCCCCCCCCTTCCCCAAATAAAAATTTAGGTCAAGTAGATCAACCCCACCCCCTAACCCTCCTTGTAAGTCAAGTCAACCCCCAAGGGCATTTCCCGGACGTTGGAGGTAATTTAGAAATTCGTCTGCACATAGCATCTTTTAATTTATTTAGTTACGGGTGTCGTTTTCAGAGCATACCCAACTGGGAGACTAAAAGCTGTTAGCTGACCGGACAACCAAGATCAAACATGGCCACCTTTGCTTCTAAAACCTATCTGTGAACAATGAATAGTTTACATAACTAGGGCCATCACTCCAGAGGTTGTGGGGGTAGTATCGACCCCGGGGGGGCATACTTTTTAGACCTTTCAACGTTTCTGAAAAAAAAGGCTATCTCAAAATTTTCATCAGATGTAATGGAGTTTATAAGGGGCCGGCTAGCAGAGAAAGGCACTTTTGGCCCTTAAAGGGCATTAGAAAGTTCCATTCTAATCAAATGATTTCAATTTTTCTACAATCGCCCCTTTCATACGAAGAGGCCAAGGGAAAGTTTTTAGC
Source organism: Artemia sp. Qi Xiang Cuo (assembly GCF_049724085.1). Taxonomy (NCBI): domain Eukaryota; kingdom Metazoa; phylum Arthropoda; class Branchiopoda; order Anostraca; family Artemiidae; genus Artemia; species Artemia sp. Qi Xiang Cuo. The sequence continues at coordinate 20,344,693 of NC_142798.1, read as the reverse complement.
TCTTATCTGGCCTGTCATTGGGCCCCGTTTGGGAAATTAGTACTTTTTTTGTATTGGGTCGCAATGGTGAAATGAATTAAAGATAAAATTTTGGGCAACATTTTCGGAAGGGGGGGGGACCGTGAGTAATTTTTTGTAGATTGCCTTTTGTCCTAAGAAATTAAAGCTCTGAATTTCGAACTAATCAGGGAAAAACTTTTTACCAGTTTCTAGGCCATCTATCACTGCTCTCCCACAACAGAATGTGAGTCAGAACCTTGCATAATTCCAATAATGAAGAAAATAAGGGAATTTTTGACACTCAACCCCCAAAAATTGATTGCAACCACCATTGGCAAAAAAAGCTTTTCATTCATTAGGACAATAAACACCCTGCCTTGCGTTTGTGCTTAACCATAATGGACTTGTTTAAAAAGAACAACTATAGTTTGTTTTATTTTTCACTGAAGTGTTTGTGTTTTTCTTACCTTTTTTGTATTTGTTTGTTTATTTTTTTTTTCTTATCTTTTTTCCCCGTTTGTTAAAGCTTTTGGATGCAAACCCAAACTATTATGGCTCCGATTGCTATGTGAATAAATAAGTGTATTTTTTAGTTCCATGTCCACTGTCTTATTTAAAGTTTTATCCGTTTCAATATTTTCATTTCATCTTAATTACTAGAGGAAAGGCAGTGTGGTCCAAGGAATTATTTAGAACATGCCATGTTATGAATGGTGCTATGCTTTTCCCCTCCCCGTAGAAAATCCCCCCCATGCAAAATTGAGCAGCCACAGAGAAATTATAACAATTAAAAATAATGAACAAAAGAAGGAATCTTGCTAATTACCAGCATTCCAAAATATAGGCAGAATATGCGGTGTAGTGTCTTATAGTATTTAGTTTTACACATTTTTTTTTCGTGTTTCTGGGGGGTTGAGTTATCATAACAGGCTAATTAAATTTTAACATTGGGGCTGTAGGGCTGATATCACCCCAACTTATTAGACATTTCGAAGTTTTTGAGCAAAACAGATATCTCAAAATTTGGTTAAATACGATTATATGGATTAAAAAGAGGGCCGGACAGCAGAAAAGGAAAAGGGAGAGAGACTGATTGACCTCCAGTAACTTTAGCCTTTAAAAAGGACACAAGAACTTTCAATTTTCAGTCGAATGATCCCTCCCAAGTTTCTAAAATAGCCCCTTCCATTTGAAGTGGGCGGGAAATAAGTTTTGGGCACTCTTACGGCCTTTTTGGGGCTGCATTTGAAGAGAAGCAAATTTTTTTCCTGTTGCATTGAGGTCCCCTTACCCGTAAGTTTCGTATAAGTGTCAGGATAATTGGAAATATTCAGCCCTTTTTTGAGCCCCTTTGTTAGAGGAGGGACCAATCCCTGTAATAAGTTTTTGTAGGGGGTCAACAATTGTCGATGTTTCAGTTGTCAGGTCTTTCTTTTCCGTGAACGGGTAGCAAGCCTGTGGTCCAACTTTGCGACAGCTGGAGTCGAACCCTAGACCCCATATTGCCAAGTAAAGATCAATCCACTGCGCTACCATTGGACTGTGGGAAAAGGAGGAGCCCAAGACGTGGTTTGATGTGCCCATGCATATAATAGCTATAGTAATTAAATGGAGAAAATAAATATAGAGCACCAGACAAAGAAAAATAGAAAATGAGGTAAAAATGTCAAACACAAACATAACCAAATCGAAGTACAGAATCAGCTCAACAGAACTATCTATGACAAAGGGGGGAAAACCACAAAGAAAGTCTTAGAACATATTACCTGTGATTTGATTTTACTGTGGCTATGGACTGCAATGAAATATTCTTGGAAACCAGATCTAACTCAAATACTTCAATAGCACTAGAACCGTTTGCTTCGAGCTCAACGAATTGTGCAGCAGTGCCACAAACCAGATAAATGGGACTAATGTCAGAAGGCGACCAAGCCACGTTTGCCGTCCTATTTATTTCCCTGATTTTCATGTTTTATCTAAAAATAAACAACATTTAATTGACAGTGCTCTTGATTTAAGAGGAACATGTACAGCAAATAGAAACAGGATACTTATCCTTATTTAAGTAAAGATATATATATATATATATATATATATATATATATATATATATATATATATATATATATATATATACTGTCTTTATAAACGAGCAATAATTGTTTATTGTATATTTTTTCTCGAAAACAGCTCCATATGTTTTGGAGGAAATTTGTATCCTGAGATATTCTGGCCTAAAAAAAACGATCTAGATGGGTCAGAAGTTTGAGAAAATTCGTTAAGAACCTTAATTTTGTGAAAACAAATATTTATGTAAATCATATCATACGTCATATTTGCCTCAGTAATGGTTGTATCGTTTTAGGTATCTGTGATGCAGGCAAAAGTATACAAGAAACAAATGATTGACAAGATATATGTAAAGGACGCCCTAGACGGTCAATCATTTTGATCAAAAGCTCCCGTAAATCGATCGATTAAAGCATGATTGACCATCTAGAAACCTGTTTGACACTTGAGTCAAGCGTTGACGGTGATTGATAGAAAGTTTGAATGACTCAATCGGATACCATCTAGGAACCTGTTTGACACTTGAGTCAAGCGTTGACGGTGATTGATAGAACGTTTGAATGGCTCAATCGGTTCCTAGACGGTCAATCATGCTTTAATCAATTGATACCCGGAAGCTTTTGATCAAAATGATTGACCGTCTAGGGTGTCCTTAAGCTGCAAAAATATGAATGGTGTTTCATCAAAAATCATAATTTTTTAATTGAAACTAGAGAAATACCTGAAAATTTTAAAAGAAGTTTTATTTTCTATGGTTAAATCCACTTATAGCATAAACAGACAGATATGACATAATAAAAACCAGTAAGCTTGCAGTTTTCAGCGCAAAAAAAATGAACTTAATGCAATTGAATAACCGGAATTACATCTATGACGAATGAAACATTACAAAAGGGACATGGCTCCTTTGTGTAATTAGTCTATTTACAAAAGACGTTTTAAGTAGTTTCATAATGCCTAGGGGACAAATGAACAACCTATACATAACAAGGGATTACAACAATTCAAAAACCTCAAAAAAGAAAAAAAAAAAAGAAATTTTAGACCTCGCATAGCTGCTTTTCAAAATGATTTGGATGATTATTGAGTTTGGAAAGTTGAAATTAAGAAATGTTCAGTCAACAATAAAAGAACAAATGATGCCGTAGCTGATAGACAACATGTAAAGAAGAAATTAAAAAAGAATTTATCCCTAACCACAGGCAGGATTGAACCCGCACACTATCATCCACTGTACTGTAACTAGGTATTCAATAATTTTATTTTGCCACAAAACTCTGTATATACACTGGATAAAGAAATCGTAATGGAAATGCCACTGTTTATTACAAGTCATTGGGACCCTTCAACGTCCTGTGGGTTTCCTGGGGAGCCTTTCATTTTCCCGAGGAAAGAGCAGCAACATGCCCAGTGCCCGGGCCCGGCTTCAAAATTGGCACCAGTTTGTTTTTTCTTAACTGGCATATTGATATTTCTGGCCAATAAAACAATCTAAAAAGGTCACAACTTTAAGAAGAATTTGTATTTTTTCCCAGGTTGGCTTCATCCAACCTATTGCGACGCCAAGACATCAGGAGGAGACTCATATTGTCTGCGGTTACAAGATAAGTGACAACGAGAATCAATATATACAAAACTGTCGCATAGCCATGCCAGGGCTGGCCTCAAAACCGGCTACATAATTTTTTTTTCTTCTTAAAACTGGCAAATTGACATTTCTGGCCACAAAAACGATCTAAATAGGTCACAGCCTTAAGAAATTCGTATTTTTCCCTGGGTGGCTGTATCAAGCCTGTGGTGACGTCATGACATCAAGAAAAGACCCAAATTGTCTGCGGTTAGAAGACAAGCAACAATAAGAATCCATATATAGAAGCCTGCCGCATGCTGATGCCTGGTGGCTGGGCCCCTGGTACCATATATATTAATATACATACATACATATATATATATATATATATATATATATATATATATATATAGAGAGAGAGAGAGAGAGAGAGAGAGAGAGAGAGAGAGAGAGAGAGAGAGAGAGAGAGAGAGAGAGAGAGAGAGAGAGAGAGAGAGAGAGAGAGAGAGAGATATATATATATATATATATATATATATATATATATATATATATATATATATATATATATATATATTATATATATTATATATATATATATATATATATATATATATATATATATATATATATATATATATATATATATATATATATATATATATATATATATATATATATATATATATATATATATATATATATATATATATATATATATATATATATATATATATATATATATATATATATATATATATATATATATATATATATATATATATATATATATATATATATATATATATATATATATATATATATATATATATACAAGTTCTTAGTAATCAGACTATTCTATTGACATTTCTGTCAAAAATCAAAAGTCACATCTGCTTTTTTTCTATAAACATATATATCTCTCTCTCTCTCTTTACTTTGTCATAGGATTAATGTGTTTATGCACAGAACGGGTTGTAAATATAATTGCCCAGTTTTAGGCCAGATGGGAGGCTAGAAGAAAAGTTCAGACATTTTGGAAATACCTTAAAAACCACTTTGCATTAAAAATAGTAGGTGCAAAATTCAATCCGCTAAAAACGCAGTCCACGAAATTAAAAACAGCAAAACAACTTCCATCACAAGAAAGCCAAACAGAACTTGATAAAAAAAAAACCTGGTAAGCCTAAAACATACAACTTGTTGATGCAAATAGGATGCATCCAAGATGGGGAAGTTTCAAATTAAAGAAGCTTCAGTTCTTAAAAACTTTCTTAGGCCTTCCTTAAACTTCTTCAAGCTTAAGACCAGCTGATTCCAAATGTCAACAAATACAAATTATGTTGCTAGTTAACACTAGTAGTATGAATGCAGACCTGGTGACACATACATACTGGACACTTGTTACCAAGCCTCCATAAAGGTAAGATAAAGAAGGGGGAGAACTTGATCCAACCTATAGGGATCAATCAAAAATACCCTCTTCCTACACAAGAGAAAAAACAACTTACAATCCGTTTAGGCATCCCCACTCTCCAGCAAAATATTCTGATATCCACCCTGGAATTATTGCACCCAGTCATATGCCCTTATATTGTCCTGCCAATACAGTTCTAGGAACATTCCAAATAAAAATGAAAATAGAAATTTACAAATCAGTTCAAAATAAATATATTATTTAAATACATCTTATATAAGAGCTATCAAAAGTACAAAAATGAAAAAGGTTAGGTTCAGCTTTAAGGATCGTCTGTAGGCAGTTGAGTTGCAACATATTCAGAAGCACTTGAAAAAGCCTCTGAAAACCCCATATAATCATAAAAATCCGGTTTTATATGTTTCACTTTTTGGGATAGTTTCTCAAGAAGATACTTAAGCCAGAAGACATTTGACTTGGGCTGAAAAGACTCCCAATTATTTTTATTCACTTCCCGCATGAGGTCATAAACACGAAACTGGAAATCATCACTGTCCTGATCAAACATTCCTTCATCTTTACTTAAATCACAAAAAGCAGTTACACCATAAGCCACGCCTCTTGACAGTGTGAAATCTATAATGTTAGCTTTGATGCCTTCACTAGGAATAACTAGGTCATCTACCCCATCAATAATAAATTCTATGTTATCTTTTTCAGTAGTTTCAACTAGAATATTTCCCAAATGCAAATCTCTATGCTCAAACTGGAGCGCCTTTTCAGCAACAGCAAGTGACATAGCTATTTGCATAAATATACTTTCTGCATGTTTATAGCTCTTAAAAGCAACAATATTATCTAAAGGTCTTCCACCATTTCTGAACTCCATAATTACATAAAGCTGTTTATCATCAAATATTTTGGGATGTTCATTGTCAGATCCTTTCTCAATATCATATGATTCCCAGGCAGTGATTAGAATATCAGAATATTTTCCCTGGACAATAGTACACTCAAGAAGAGCACAAAAACAGTCAGTTCTATTCTGCTTAGCTGAAGCATTAGAAAGCTGTTGAAGACCCCGGGAAATTATTATCTCTGAGAGGATTCCATTAAAACTTTTCTGCATATCTCCATTGATTTCAAACCCTCCTTCAATTGGAATAACTTTGTAAACTCGATCTCTAGCAAGAAACACTTCACCATAAACACCTTCACCAAGTTTTTTACAGCCTAATAAGAACTTCTGAGCAAAGGCCTCAAAGGACCCAATTGTTTTTTGTTTACACAGAGCCAAGATCTTATCTTTGTCAGAAATGGCTTCATTTGTAAGAATTTGAGCAAGTGATACACTATCACACTTCACTAATGATTGGCCATGTGATTTTTGCGAGTTCATAATAACACTGGATCTTCTACACCGAGAGTGCTGTACAGAAATTGAAAGTCGACTTGTCTCTCTTTTTGAGTCATTAAATACAAAGCCATCAGAAGTTCTATTATTCTGCTTCTTTGGAAACGCTACAATCGAATCTTGGAAATGACTGGTATAATTTGTTGGTTTATTAATAGAGAGTTTTTGAATAGACTCTTGCAAGCAAGAAACACTTCGATCATTTATTGTCTGTGAACATTTTATTTGACATGACCTAGTTTTCGAAACATCACGACGCGTGTACGACTTAGTTGATTCTGTTACAGAAGATGATCTGGTTTTTGCTTTGGCTTGTGGTCTAGATATTCCTGCAGGAGACTCGGAGAATCTTGCATTTTCTACAATTTTCATGGCAGATGTTCTAACACTGCGTTTTCGAACTTCGAAAGCTGGACATCTTCTTTGACTCCTTACGGTAGGCGAAAATTTTAATGGATTGCTGAGTCTATCAGGTGTACTAGTTACAGCAATCATTTCGTCTTTGCTGCCATCAAGAGAAGAAGGACTCAGAACTGCTTGAGGAGACTCCAAAAGCTCAGCTAAAACACTGTGATTTGGACTCAAGCTGCTATAGACTGAACTATGTTCAAGTGACAGCTTTTGGGTTTCACTTGGGCTATTGATATTGCAATTTGCAGGTCTTTCATACTCCATTTTTGAGCCCATTCTTTTATTGCTGCAAATATTTCTAGGACCTTTTATTTCAGTCATGTATGACAAAGTTTTACTAGTAGGACTTTCAAATAGGTCAAAAGACGAGTCTGCTTCTTTAAACTCAGGGAATACTTTTTGGGAACCATCTGATTGTCTTGAAGCTCTTTTTTCAGTTATATAAGACAGTTTTTGAGACTCAGGACTTTCAAAAATGTCAGAGGATAAATCTGCTTCTTTAGTTTGGATTGAGTCTTTTTTGTACTCATTTGATACATGTAGTTCTGTGGCTTCTTCTTCTTTTTCTTCAACTATCTGGTGCATAGTTCTATCTTTTCTCTGCATTCTCACAGGTTGAATAAAAATCTTGCCACTAGCATGAAGGGTAACAACAGAAGATCTTAAACCTTTTCTAGGTCCTCTTCTTTTCTCAGTCACTAATTCATCAAATGGGATTGGTGGACTTTCAAAAAGACTAGGCTCGCCTGTATCTTTTATATTTTGAGTTGTATCAGGACTGAAATAAGGGGATACTTCTCCTTCCTCTTCGAAGCCTCTGGAAACAGCTGGTGCATTCAACAATGCTTCAAATGCTTCATCTTTAGCAGTCCATGAAATCGTAGGTGCCTTTGCTCCATAGTCTGTTCTCACTAATTTTTTGTCAAGGCTCCATGTAGATCCTCTGTCTCCGCTGTTTCTTTCAGTCTTCAATTTTAGCCCAGTTTTTTGCTTCCCCCATGCCTTGGCCTTCATGTCAGGATCAGCACCTATAAGAAGACACAAGTGAACAAATTGGTCTATCTTTGGTGTCTGCAAGAGATCACACTTATCTTTCAGACAGCAGAGACAATCAACCAACTGTTCACTTAGCTTCTAAGTAAGTGTGATTCTTAACAATAGCCAAAGGTATGTGCACTTACATAACAAAACCAATATAAAAACGAGTTTTTGAATATACTATTTTTTAGTTCATTTTTTTAAGTAGCAGAAATTCAAATGAACCCAATAAATGTCAGGTATGCAAATACAAGAAAAGGGCAAGTTCCTGTGAGAAAAAAAAAGAAAGAAAAAACAGAAACCCAAACAGTATTACCAGGGTATTGGTAGCATTCTACATAGAATCACCTCAGCTGCCAAAAACCTTGAACTCTTAGATTTTAACAAGCTTCTGTGTATTAATTACCAACAAAAGATATCTTTTTTCCTTGAGCACTGTTCTTTCATCAATTTTCAAAAAATAAAGCACAGCCAAATATTGTGCCCTTGGAAACCAATCAATTCTTGAGCTATTTTTTAAGTTTAAATAAAATCTACAAAAAGGCTATTTTTTCCTTATTTTCCGAGTTTTTATCAGCGAAAATCAGAAAATAAAATTTAACATTGGTGCAAACAATTTTGATATGTTGACTTGATGCACAGTATACTGCAATTTTGATGATGGCCAAGAATTGAATCAGCCATCAAACTGAAGCAGTTTATCTTTTGCTAGTGTTACTGTCAAGCCTGTTTTGTCTTTTAAAGCGATTTTGGCAACAAAAAGAAAACAAAAAAAATATAAAAAAAAAACTGTCATCTGCATATCAATGTCTCCCATGCTTCTTATGCAATCAATTTAAACACACAAAGTTTTCTAATGAATGTAAAGAGCGAATTTGAAATTTAAAGCAATCAAAAATTATTGCTTCACAATTTATGCATCATATAACTATAAAACTGCTTCAAACAAACGAACTCAAAATTTTTCCTTACACTTAAATTTTCAAAAACTAGCAATGTACTGAAAACATAAACCCCATATACAAAAATTGACTATGTTTTAGAAGTAGAAGTCCTTAAGTACCCCCAGAAAAAAATGAAGTCTTTCACCAGCCATACTCTTGATAATTTTTAGTATATAGTATAAATTATCCAACAAAAATTGTTCCCATGTCTAGAAAGTCATTAAGCATCATATAAAAATGAGAGACTGGCTTCTAACCAGCCAAACTGTTAATAGCTTGTTATACAACTTTATAACTGTGAAAATACTCTGTAGTATTGTTTAAAACCAAGAACTAATAAATGAATCAACTTCTTTTTTCGCTTCTACCAAAACACTTTGTTCTCACATTAACAGCATAAAGATGTATGCCAACAGATACAAACACTCCTGTTTCATTCATTGGTGATTTTTGAAGAAATAACTACTTTGTGTGCTGATACCAAAAAAGGTGATTTTCAAATCCAGAGTGGGAGGGAAAAACATAGTGCAGAGGACTAGGCCCCCTGCTCTCTCAGGTGGCGTCTCAGGTACTTACTTTATATTACGGATATTTGGGACCCATTCATTATTCTTCTTTCATTCTTGACACAAAAGATCAACAAAGACAGACGAGTGGCGAGGGACACAGCCCCTTCTCAAATACCAATATTTTTACAAATATACCTTCTTTTTACAATTGACCCAATGTCTGTGTTTTTCCCAACTTAACCACTTTCACTCTCCCTGAACAAAACGTGCATGCTCAACTGACACACATTTGTGAGTACATGGTTAATCAGCACCTTTTCTGTAACAAACATAAACCTGACACATAGATAGTCCCAGGGCTGTGACGACACAGCCCTGGGACAAGAGAACATGGACTACAGGTCCCTGATCCACACCTAGTCAAAACTCCAATTGCAAATTGTTCTAACTTCCTGTTCTTGGCCTGTTCAAGATAGTATTGTTGCTGAAAGATCCATATATGTGTGTAATTTTCTTCAATAACGTGTGTATTGTTTAAACCATGAATCTGATAACAATCCATGTCTAAAAAAAGAGGATATGAAAGTTTGGCCTGGCTATGTTCAAGAAAAGCTTATGGACAAGCGTTAACCCTCCTATTAATGCCATATACAAGGAAAGATGAGATGAAGAAGCCAAAATGTTTTGTGAACCACCCATCACAGCAGTGACAGAGATACAAAATGACAGAAATAATGATGTTACCAGATTACATAGTTCCATCACAAAAGAAATTGAATATCTCTTTGAAGTGTTTATTCCAGACATCCCATAAAGAAGTAAAATTCTTTGGAACCAAGGTGAAAATGAAAATTCAAGTTATGTTAATTGTATAAATCAAAGCGTAGATATTTTATATATTTTTTTTACCTACTTTTTAAAATTGTTGTTTAACACTTAGTTATAAGAAAGCCATCCAGGGGTGGACTGGGTTGCTGGGCTACCTGCCACCTGGCAGTTGTACCCTCCCAAACATATGGCATTTGGGACTCTCAGGACAAAACCTGAAAAATCACATCTTAGATAAAGGATTCTTAGAGCACCCTCCATCATATTTCCTTTGTACTAAAATATGCCTTCTGAGCAAAAAATTATTTTTCTGTTGTCTTTTCAGTTTAACCCATTAGCACCCATTGTTGCTAATTAGTAACAGTTTTTTTTGATTTTTTTTTTTTTTTTTTTTTTTAGCTCATTGTTTTCTAGCTGAAACACCCTTAGTGTTCCATAGTTAAGAACAGCATCTAAACCATAAGACCAAATTTTCACATTCAGAATTATCAAGGGTGATTTTAGTGAAACCGGAAATTTTTAGAAATTTGACAAGGCTACTTCCAAGCTAAAGCTTAGCTGTAGTTAGAATTAATACTGTCTAAACTAGAGTCCTTGGCAAAGCCAGTTCATTAGGGAGTAGGATTATTGAATGCTATTTCTCAGTCTGCTACGAAAAATATATATGCCAGGGTTTTTAGGAAAGTGTTCCCAATTGGGAACAATGGGTAGAAAAGAGTATTGGTTGATGAGCTAAAAAAAATCATTTACAGAAGAGATCCAAACCATTTTGAAAAATTCAGGAAGCTTTTGCTGCATTAGAAGAGATGTCTGGCGACGACGAAAACCCTGCTGACATGATTATAACCCTCCTGACGTGGCTGAAGTGAGTGACAAAGTGGAGGGAAACGATGAGGCTATAGAAGCTGATGTATCCCAAAGTTTTCCACATGATGTTGCCGGCACAAAAGATATTCATGCAGCACTTGCTGTTCCTGAGCCCAATAGTTATGATCTGCCCGTCATTAGTCCAACTTTCAAGAGAAAAGCTAGGACTACTCCTATGAGTCAAGCCAATCAAGCCCCACAGTGAAAAAAAAACTTGCCAATCCTTTGTTTGCACCATCAGAGTGCCCCCAATAAATTTGCTCACTTGATAAATATGTCTGAGTATGAGATCTTGTCATTTCTTTGATATTTGGGATTTGATTGTCAAAGAGACTACCAGATATGCGTCAGAGAAAGGTGACTGAGGCTTCACTTTCAGCTTTAAAGACCTAAATACAATTATACTGCTGTCTGGGTATCATAAGCATCCAAATGAACGCTTATATTGGTCTAAGTCAGATGACTTGTATGTCCCCAATGTAGCCAAAGCCATAAGTAGAAACAGTTTCACTAAGATAAAGCAGTATCTGCACTTCATGAACAATGAAAATCTTGACCATGGTGACAAAATGGCCAAAGTCTGACCACTCTTAGAGATTGTAGATTCGAAGCTGAAGCAGCTTGGGAACTTCTGCAGTAAAATCCCCATAGAAGAGCAAATGATACTGTTCCAGGGGCGTCACAGCAGCAAAATGTTTATCACCGATAAGCCAATTCGTTTTTGCTACAAGGCCTGGGTATTAGCTTGCTCTCACAGCTACCCTTTCAACATCAATCTCTATCAAGGGAAAGCAGCAGAGCAGCAGTCATCCTCTTTGCCGCTCTGTACAAGAGTTGTAACAAAATTGCTATCAACCATTGAAGACCCATCAAAAAAAGAAGTTTATTTTGACAACTTTTTTACAAGCTATGACTTGCTTGTTCAGCTTCATCACCTTGGTTTTTAGGGTGACTGGAACAGTCCGTGAAAATCGCTTGAGAGGGTAATCTTTAGAAGAGCCTAAGACTCTGAAAAAGAAGGAGTGTGGGTTCTTTGATTTCAGACTGTCAGGAACTGTTTTAGCTGTCAAATGGAATTAAAGCAAAGGTGTATATGTTGCAACCAGCTTTGATACTATTGAGCCCAAGTTTCAAGACAAATGGTGCTCAAGCAGTGCTTGTAAAGACATATTCATCCCACAACCAGCCATTATCAAGAAATATAACCAAAGTATGGGTGGTATTGATGTCCTAAAAAAGGCCCTTTCTTACTATAGACCCATTGTGAGAAGCAAAAAATGGTAAGGATGATTGATCGGAATCTTCTGAGCATCATCAGCGCAGCAGCTTGGAGATTCTACTGCCACTACAATGAAAATTATGATGGAGGAAAATTGCCACAGCTAACACATTTGTGAAAAGTTGTGGAGGGTCTTTTTAGTAACAAGATTTTCCATCCGGTCAACACAGGGGGAGGGGTCCTGGAGTGCTACATATTATTCCAAAGAAGGCTTCTGTCCACATCATTAAGCCTGCTCCAAAGCAAGGCTGGTGCACAGTTTGCCACAAGAACACACGTCTACATTGTTGAAATTGAGGGTGAAACTGCACCTTCAAACTTGTTTTGAATCATTTCATGCATAGAACTTGAATACTTCTTGTTTTCTTATACTTTTTACAACTTTTTCTTATATTATAGTAAAAGTTGACAAAGAAAGATTATACCCAGATCTGCCCATTGTTCCCAAATGGAAACACACCATAGCACCAATGGTGAACATGCTGATTTATTTTTTGAACTAAAACGTTTTAGATTAGACCCCAGATACTTCTCTTGAAAAAAATCAGCATGGATTTCCAACTGGATCTAGACCTGGGCATTAATGGGTTAAACTGATTCACATACTATAATGGAAACACCATAGAAGAGAGAAAATAGAATCTAGGTTTTTTGATAATGGTTATAAAAAAAAGTTAAAAAAAAAATATTATATTTTCTAATCTTTAAGCTACTGCATCAAGTTCTCAGAGTATCCCGACTTCCAAAAGTGTATTATACAGATCAGGTTGGTCATTCATCCTGATTTTAATATGCTTTTGTATTTAAACTTATAGCAGCAAAGAATCTTAAAAAAGCATTATACTGTACTACAAGGCTGTAGAACTATGCAAATTGTTGACTTTTAAGAAGGCCTGAAGGCCTAATTGAGACCTAACTTTCATTCACAACAATGTTTTATTAACAACTGTTATAAAAATGCACAGACTTGTATAAGGTTACTGAGTGTAGAAATAGCCTAAAAACAATATAGGCATGGCGAATTTCCCTAGTTTTCTAGGGGATGATGCGGCACTAGACCCTTAAGGTCCAAACTGGCGGTGCTGATCTCCGTTTCGTGGTCCTTCAGCCAGGAAGGGCAATGGGGGGCTGGGGGCCAGCCAACCTATGCTTTTGCAAACCCTTCTAGGGGAGAACCCTTTCTAGGGGAGGCCCCCCTGATCACCAATTTTGTGGAGTTCAAACCCCCTTTTCCTTACACACCTTCCAAACGCTAAACTTCCTGCGTCTGCTGAACTAAGCGTCTTGCTTAGGGTGTCATCCTTCTTCCCCTGCATAAGAGCTAGGGGTTTGAAGCCTTCTTCACCCCACTCCCGGCCCCTGTGCTCAAATGAATTTGTACATCTTCAGTATCTCCTTTCATACATTGTAAACCAAAGAGAATTCTAATTAAGTAGGCTTTTTTCACACTTACAGAGAGAACAGATGGCGCTAATAAGGATGTGAAGTGATATTGTAAACATTTTGAAAAAAATAGTTTTAACCTGCTAACGATAAGTATTCCCTGCTGTTAAATAGAAGAAGAAGTATTCCACAGTTGCTCTACAATTAATATATGAAAAATACAGAAATAGTTCTAGTAGTTTTTTTCTAAATTCCATTTCCATAAATATTGACAAATATAAACATAAATAGGGACAAAAGACTACAGACTACAGGTCCCTGATCCAAACCTAATCATAACTCCAATGGCAAGATTTCTTTTCAGAGAATGTAGGGTAAAATTCTACTTTAGCTACTTTTGGCTATCTTGGGAAGGGGTTAGGTTAAGAAAATGAGACTTTCAGGGATGGGTCTACAGGCTAAAGTATGTCCCGGGAAGGTATTTTGAAGTACCTACCTCCACTCCTTCTCCCTCTAAAGGGTCATGAAATTTGCCTACATGACAGGTCTATACCCATTGAAATTTTGACAAAACAACATTTTACCTTAATTTTTAGTTATCAGTTTCTTTTTCTCTGGCTTTAGCTCTGAAAATGCAATTTCAAATATTTGATCAGAATTTTAAGAGATATAAATAGTTTATTTCCAAAATTTAGGAAATTTATTTGCATATCTTTAAAACCTTATAAATTGGGATTGAGCAAAGTTGTGAAGCTGAAAACAATTTTGTTGTACTTCATTTAAGCAGAAGATCTATTTTGCTAGGTTTCACTTCTATAACTCACATATTTTTAAAGGTCATCAAAGGTCAGGACCGTCTAGAGGGAGAAGGAGTGGAGGTGGGTACTTCAAAATATCTTCCCAGGACATACTTTAGCCTGTAGACCTATCCCTGAAAGTTTCATTTTCTTAACCTAACCCCTTTCCAAGATAGTCAAAAGTAGCTAAAGTAGAATTTTACCTGCGCATAAGTTCAAGTTGCTCAAGCAACAAAAAGAAAGTTCAACCAACCCCTTGGGGTTACTTTTATCCTTTTAGAGGTAGGCTCTTCAAAATACCTTCTCAGGACATACTTTGGCCTTTAGACCTATCCCTGAATGTTTCATTTTCCTAACCTAACCCCTTTCCAAGACAGCCAAAAGAAGCTAAAGTAGAATTTTACCAAATATTAAATAAAGCGGTGAGATAAATAAAGATGGTTAAGCTAACCTGCTTATAAATAGGCTAATCTAGGTTTGCAATGCTGATGATTTTTATATTTTGCTTTGGTGTATTCTGATTGGTTTAATTTCAAATGACGTTACAATCTCAACTGTAAAAAAATATGTAAATGTCGTATCATTACTATCCGTTAAAAATATTTGTATTTTAAGAAATTCAAAATTGTTTTCTGTAACAAGGTTTTTACATAAAATAAATTAATTTAACAAATAATTTTGTTGTATCGATATTTTCGTATTTATAAACTTAAGTATAAAAACAGGTAGCAGCAGTATATTATATTTTCAGAAATTCCGATAGTATCTAGCGTTTCACAAGAAAACTGTGATAATTATAGGCTGGTATCTTAATTGATATAGTAGAAGTAAAAAGAAATTGTTATTACAGCAAAATAACTATTTTAAACGATGAAAAACTTAAAATTATAACTGATAATATACTATTTTTCTTATCTGTTGCTATGTCCAAAAAGGACTACTGAAAAAAAAGGACAGGATAGCCAACTCCCTGGATCCAAGCCTCAAACAGGGTCAGTGTGGTGTTTTCTTTTTCAACTTAAGAATTAAGTTTTTACAGCCAAGGGAACAGAAAACAAGGATATTTGGTCCCTGGGAACAACCAGGGTCGGATCAATTAGGTAAGGGGCCCAATTGGAAGTTTTTGCGGGACCCTATCTATATATTAAATTTTAAGTAAAGTTTAGACTCAGTATATATGTATATATATATATATTATATATTATATATATATATATATATATATATATATATATATATATATATATATATATATATATATATATATATATATATATATATATATATATATATATATATATATATATATGTATATTTGTATGTATGTATAATAATAATAACATTTATTCACCCGCCATCTACAAAAATAGATTATAGTGGATCACTACAAAAAGAAAAGAAAAGAAACTCAAAAAGATAAAGATATAACACTGAGTGTAATTCAAAACACTCAAGTAAATACAGGTGAGAAACATCGTCTATCTAAATTAACTTTTAGCCCTGAATTATTTCGAATGATAGACCATTGTTTGGATGGCTCCTTAAGACCATAATTTTCAAGGCGGGAATTCTTATAACGCTTGGGTATGTACAGTAAAAATTTTGCAAATTTAAAGCAGCACTTTTTGATGTTTTCAGTGTCTCTCACTGACAGCATGTGGGATGCACTGGCAAAGTAGGTTGTGTGTGGTTTGGCACACTGAACAAAAAATCGAAGTAAGAGATTTCCTGGAGTAGCGTCCACGATTCAGCACTACAGACGCATAAGCATATTTAATGACTTTAGTTGGTTTCTTAACAATTGCTTGTCTAGTTTTAATAATTGTTTCCGCAATCATTATACCAAGATATCTCCGCTCTGATACTGTAGGGACAACATGATTTCCGATAGTGACAAGATCACTTTGCAGTTCATTAAAGGACAAAAATTCGCACTTATCAATATTGATAGAAAGCCCAATAGATTAAAAGTCACTTAAGAGTCGACTAAGGTTCTTTTGTAAGTCTGCTTTGAATCTACTGAGCAGGACGTCATCAGCGTATGCCAAGTAAGATAGGTCAGTGCCATGCAATAGGAGAGAGGGCGAGATACGGCCCAGAATCTTGGAGATGGCATGTTTGAAAATAAGAGGACTTAGAACGCTGCCTTGCCTTACACCTCTTCTGATTTTTACAGGATCTGAAATTTTACCTTTGCACTTGGCCAACAAAGTCAAATTTTTGTACCAAAATTTCAGAGTACTCACTATGCTCGAACTTACTCCATTGTACAGTAGAGCATTCATTGCTTGCATGTAATTGACGCTATCAAATGCTTTCGATATATCAATAGTGCACATATACAGAGGCCACTTTTTTCCTTCCGAGTCCATAAGTACGTTAGCCAGAAGGCGATGAGCCTCTGGGCACCCGAGATCTTTCTGGAATCCAATCTGATTGTCCCCAAAGTGTCCAGTATCAAGCTCAGAGAAGATCACATTTTCAAACTTCTTGCTCAAGATGCATGAGACGGTTATGGGTCTATAATAATTGCATTTGTTTAGATCTTTTCTTTTTTGGCGACAGATGAAATGACCCCTTTCAGGAAAGAGTTTGGAACAAAACCCCTGGAGATGCATATACATATATATATATATATATATATATATATATATATATATATATATATATATATATATATATATATATATATATATATATATATATATATATATATATATATATATATATATATATATATATATATATATATATATATATATATATATATATATATATATATATATATATATATATATATATATATATATATATATATATATATATATATATATATATATATATATATATATATATATATATATATATATATATATATATATATATATATATATATATTTATATATATTTATATATAATTTATATATATTTATATATATATTTATAGTATTTTAAGATCAACGGCTACGTGACAGGCTTTTATATATTGATTTGTATTGTCACTTGTCTTCTATCCGAGCCTATTGCCCCAGCGAAGCAAGAGGTTGCTTTAAATCATCCTCCACTTCTCGAATTGTCATGTAACTTGTAGCATAGTCATTGGTGTATCGCAATATTTCTTCCGTGTGGTCCATTGGATTGCGAGGGATCCCATAATTTAAAGGATGTGCAAGGTTTTCTTTAACAGCTTTATCGAGGTCTAGAAAAGTACGTTTTGGCATATGAATTTGGTCAAAATCACCTTCAGAAGTCTGTGGTGGATGTGGCGCTAAATTTATTTTTAGATAAATTTGTTCAGCTACTTTGAAACTGAACCATTATAACTTTTGATGGTTCAATCAATATTTACGCCGATTAAAGCTGAAGCAAAACATGAGCTCAAGTTTTGAATTTATTTATGGAATTCGTTAGAAAGCAAGTGATGTCTTATAACAGGTCAAGCCAATTTATCTGGAAATTGTGGGTGTGGCAATCCAATTCGACCTAGAAGGCAACAACCTCAAAATAAATCACTTTTGGCGCCTACTTTTCAAGCGGGAAAATTGGGAACTTCACAGAAAATACATACAATATTGTAGGGCCTAATGAATTGTAATTAATACTTGCGAGGTTCTGAGTTCTGAGTTCTTTATTTACCAACAGAAATGATAAGTTGACGGCATTTTTGTTGTTTTTTACTTGGTTTGGCGCCACAGTTTGTGGACGTCAAAAATTACGATGGCGCTGTTCTATTAACGTTTTATTTCTTTCTTCTGTAAGGAGGACTTAATTTTGTGTAATTTGGTAACTCGATTTTAGTAAAGCTTGGATTTCGCTTTCGCTTCAATAGGTCAGAAATATAGCGACAGTTTCAAATTACCTTGAATTTGAATATAATTTCACTTTGCGTAACTAGTCATAAATCTTGTAGTGACACTCCTTTGTCCAAAAATCGAACGACTTTTGAACCCGTGATAAATATTTGAAGACCGAGTTTAGACCAGTTTTGGGTATAAAACAAATAGGAATCCAAGGCCTTGAAATACTGGGAAAAAAACTACTTTTAAACAAAACTTTCCTGAATAGCTAAAAGAGCAGGGGAGGCCATTAATCCGATCAAGCAGTAAAATAAATTGTACTTACGGAGGAGAGACAAACTGGGGTAGTTTTGCCTTGGACGCAAGGAATGTCAATAAGTGTTTTCTTTATAATTTAGGATAAAAAGCTACTACTAGCCTGCATAAATTTCATTTGAAGATAAAATTGGGATAAGAAGTAAACTTCTGAAAGTTGTCTGTCACCTGGATAAACCAGGCTAAGTAATAAATTTAACACGCATATAGGAAACATAAAAACTATTGCTGAAGTCAAAGCACAACATTTTATTATAATTTGGTGATTTGGGGTATATTTGATTAGAAAGACTTGGGGACCCTAGGTGAAATACAGAATTTTCTAAGGATTGAAATAGAAATAAAATTAGTTCGTCTTAGAAACTGAAACTTGGGAATAACCTAAGGTTTAAGTACAATATAAACTCCTTAACCTTAAAGAATAAATTAAAGAGCCTTTACTCTCCACCTTCCAGCTTAGTGACCTTTGGAATTTACCTAGCGTTTATTAAAGACTTTTATATACATATAAGAAGATTGGAACTAGAGGACAATACAATTTTCCTCCCCTAGCGAATTCTCTAACGTTATACGAAAGAGGGACCTATTCCTCTTTTTAGCCACCTCTGCAGTTCTCAACCCGTGCTAATATTATATACAGGCAGTCCTGATGTTTTACAGAATGGCTCGGGAAGAAAGAGGAATTAAATTGCTAGATTAAAATTTCCAATCTCTTCCGTCCAAAGATCCAATTTTCTCTAGAGGGTTGTAGTTTATCAAAGTTCCAAAGAACACTAACTTCCTTTTTAGGATATAAACCTGAAGCTTGGTTTAATTTATACAACCAGTGAGATCTGATAAAAAGGTTATTCCTAGGTACAATAGTTTTATACAAAGAACTTTAATTACACTGGTACCCAAGTCTTGTCTGATTATTCAAGTGTAGCTATTTCAATTATAAGTATTAGATAGCCTAGAATTAATTTAATCCTTTTTTTTAGGTAAACATTCGTGGATTGAATAAGCAGACCCACACAATATTAGACATCAGACCTACAAGAGGTTTAGAAGTATTCAAACTAGTTAGAGTTGGAATATTTTCATTTTATTTTCTTTTATAATAAATATCAGTTGTCATTGGATTCCGAGTACCGATCTTACCAACGCCTAAGTTACAACACGCTACCAAATATTTAGCCCTGATTAAGTAGGGGCTTACACCCTTCACTATCATTTTCTTCTCATTGTGATTCTCACTGTCGCGTGTCTTCTAACAGCACGATTCTTTGTTCTTCATTACCATTTTTTAAACGTTGTGATACTTTCTTTCACATTTCTGCTAATCCAACAATTTGTTGTTTCACTTTCAGTTTTGACACTTTCTTATTCCCACTGTTGATTGTAAATCTCGCTGCCACTTACCTTCTAAATGCATATTTCTTTGTTCTCGCTGTCGTATATCTTCTAACCACATATTTCTTTGTTCTTTATTTTCATTTTTGATTCGTTCTTGTCCTCACTGTCACATGCCTTGTACCCGCTAATTCTTTGGTCATTCACTTTCGTTTTTGACTCTTTGGAATTTTTGCTTTCACAAGTATTCTAACTAAATATTTCTTGTTTTTTTATTTTCGTTTACTATTGCCTCAGGCGTTTTTTCAACACCCTTTACCTTAGCTACTCAGATTTGTTTTTAACCTTTGATGGTCTAGGTTGTTCACTTTCACCTGTACATTTATATTTCTCCGGTTCTTCTCTTGATCTTGTCTCATTTGATAGTCAAGTTTGTTGATTTTGAGCATACGTTTTGTCCTTTTTTGTCCTAATTTTGAACTTAAATTATTCTTTATCCTCTAGATATTATGAAGCTGCTGAAAATACCTTTTGAAATTTACGTCACCAATTATGAATAGATGGACTTCCATATTTCTGAGTTTATGTTCTATAAATTGTTCTAAAACCGATTGAAAATCTAATTTCCTTGAGTCTTTACTTTCAATCGGCATAATTGCTAAGCCCATTAATCTATTCGTATTCATTGATGATATCAGATATTTTTTATTTTTTTAGCCTGGGAAATGATCCCTCTCTAAATGCAAGCTCTAACTCCAAATGCAATCTCCAGAGACCATTTTGAAAAAGAAATTGTTCGCTTTGATGCCAGAACGGGGCGCTTTCAAATTTGGGGCCCGATTGGGCCCAATATTTACAATCACCCATTACCCGGCCCTGGGAACAGATTCTTTTGTTTCAATAACCCTACCTACTATAACTAACAACTCACTGCAGCACCAAGCCGAAAAAATGAAAATTTTCAAGTCAATGAAACTTTATTCTAGATGTTTAATTCGTTACACAAAATAAATTAAATTTACAAACAATTTAGTTGATCAACATTTTCATATTCGAAAAGTTTAAGTGTTCAAATAGGAAGAGTTAGTAAGTCAATTATATTTTGAGGGATTCCGCTAGCATCTAGCGTTTCGTAAGAAAACTGTAATAACTATAGGCTGATATCTTAAGGTGATATGGCAGAGGTAACAAAAAAATGTTGTTATGGCACAACGACTGTTCTTAACGAGCAATAATTTGAAAAGTATAACTGATTCAGATTCTGTTGCTACATTATACTCAGAAGCCCCAGAAAGAGCTATCGAAAAAAAAATGTCAGGAAAGCCAACTCCCGGGGCCCAAGCTTCAAACAGACTCAGCGTGACAAAATTAAAGTTATATAGTCAGAAAAAAGGCAGGAAGACAGAAAACAAGGATATCTGGCCCTGGGAACAAAGTAAGCTTTATTGTTCCATTAGGATAGAAAAAGTTTCCAATTTTCTCTTGATCTATGGCTGTTAGCTTAGATATATTAAGCTAGTGCAGACAATCAATGCTAAATTTCTCCTTAACGAGCGTTGAACTATATTATTTTTATGTATATGAAAGGATTTTTGATGGAATTGAAATTGATTGATACAATAGTAAAATCAAAGAAATGATTAAAGCCCTTTCTCATGATGATAAAGATCACTTAGATCTGTCTCAGTGAAAGATAATCTCTGAATCTGTAAAATAACGATAGAAACGGTGAATTATTTTCATTGTAATTGTACAATATTTGAAATCGCACGCTAAAATATCGTAGAAAGATATACATTGGTTACAGGAATAATGAACGTTATTACCTTTAAATGGGCTCTAATAGCCTTTGGTTTTTTTTATGGTTATTATTTTTTACTTTTATAAAAGAACAAAAATCATTCGGAGGAATTTAAAACCAGGACTGAAAGGCAAAGAAGACATTTGTAACTACGCCCCAGCATATTTTCAGTGGGAGGAGGGGAGTCAAAACATTGTAGATTTTGCTGAATAAGTGCCTCATTCTTCTCCAATTTTATCAAAAAATATATAAGATTGGCCTTCCAATAAATATTAATATCTGGAAGTAACAATACACTCATGTAAGAAGTATACATACCAACATAATGATAAAAATTTGTCAAGTTTGCATTTCTTCTCCTTTGAAGCTATTTAAGAAACATCACACTTGTCCAGAAAGATATTCTTACAGGCAAGTGCCTGGTACCATATTTGAAGACACGTATACTGCGTTCCATTACTTATCCGATAACTTATCCACTTATCCCGGGTGTAACCCCTAAAAGATAACAACACATATTTGTCCAGTCACGTGTTACCTGGAACGCTCCTTACTCACCAGGTTCAAAACAGGGAGTGCTTATACGAACTTGCTGCATTCAGCAATTTCACAGTTGAATAAATCCTCAGCAATATGGAACATTTTTGCTATCGTATATCAGAAATTTTCTCCTATTCCTGAAAAAAGACTACACTTTCCAAGAGTATAACTCTTTGAATGTCAAGTTGGGGCCGCCAAAGAAATTTTTGCTTCTCCGGGTCTTGCTAGAATAAACCTGTAAGTAAAGCCTCATATCTAGCAAACCATTTTTTATGAGACAAATATTTTTCCCTGAAGCTTGCCTTTGATGTTCTGTGGCCTCTGTGAAAAGGTAAAGTGTTAGTGCCTCTAACGAAGAAGGAGTGAATAACTCAAAGAGCGCTGAAAATGCTGTTGACCAGGCTTTAGAATGCATCAGCATACTTCATGATTTTTCTTTTCTTAGTACGGCAGACAACGAAAATATTGGAATTCCCTTTTGAAAATTCTGTTTACATAAGCTTGGACACCTTTAAAATGTCTTTACATGTTGCTGGTGGAGTAAACGACCAGATAAATAGTCTCTCTTATTTAAACTTGAATTTTGAATGCACCACACTTTTTTGTTAGCTTGATCCAGACCTTTCTTTAATTTCGATACCCCTGATTATATTATGCTCTCTCCAGCTAGTTTACTTCTATCAATGCACGCCAAAAAACCAAGCACTCTGCATGACTTAAATCTGTTTGTCATATCAGTGGACATTCCGAACAGTGATGAGTGGTTGACATATTCCGTTATATTGCAATTCATATCATACACAGATACAGCGATAAACCCATTTCGAG
This sequence comes from Artemia sp. Qi Xiang Cuo, assembly GCF_049724085.1. NCBI lineage: Eukaryota > Metazoa > Arthropoda > Branchiopoda > Anostraca > Artemiidae > Artemia > Artemia sp. Qi Xiang Cuo. Next base: position 20,321,553 of record NC_142798.1, on the reverse strand, counting down.
ACCTCCCACTCAATTATGTGAATTTATGAAGACGATTGTAACGGTTTTCTCCTCCTTCCTATGAAATATATATTGTCTAAGAGGACAGACATAACACGACGCTCTTTCTAATCAGCAACCTACAGAATCTTGACGTTGCCCTCTTGCCTGTTCATCAGATTAAATAAAAAAACAAAGTTTTTCAATTGAAAGTAAGGAGCAACATTAAAACTTAAAACGAACATAAATTATTACGTATATAAAGGGGGTTTCTCCCTCCTTAACACCTCGCTCTTTACGCTAAAGTTTTTTAGTGCTGTTAAAAAAGCGTCTTATTGTTCTAATCAAACGGCCCTTGTGTTTCAGGAATCATTATTAAAGAATTGGGATAAAATTCAAACTTTAGAGTAAAGGGCGAGGTGTTGAGGAAGGGAAAACACCTTTTATATGTGTAATATTTTTTTTTTCGTTTTAAGTTTTAATGTTGCTTCTTACTTTCAGTTGAAAAAATGTTGTTTTTTTTAATTGAATTTCTGATCACTTCTTGAATAATGTCAGGATATCTGAACTTACCTCCATGGAGAAACCCCCTCCCCACGAAAATATCTTCTAGACGATTCAATCCCGGTGAAAATTTACCCCGAACATTACTCTTAACCACTCTGCACGTAAAATTGAGACCGAAAAGAGAAAGCGAGACATAAAAAAAAAATTGTATGAGAATTCTGACAAATCTCCCAGTGTATAATTTTCTCTGACAAGTTCAGTCCCTGGAAACTTCCCTCCCCATGGAAAATTCCTCCGTGGAAAAAAAAACCCATCAGAAAACTTGCCCCCCCACCCTAAAATGTATGCCTACATCCCAATAACAAATACTATGTGCAAACAATGGGCACATTTTATAACTTAAAGGCCTTTCCCCTGGGGCTGTGGGGGGAGGAGGGGTCATGTCATACCTAAAGGCATAGTTATTGGGCCTTTCCAGTAGTCTGGCCCTGGAGGGACATCAGTACCTCCAAGGCCTGACTAGTGTTGCCATATAGTAAAGGCCATACGGCTCCAATGTTTTTTTATTTATTATTTTTTTCCCCCTGGTGCACTTCATATGGAAGGGGTGGTCATACAAACTTCAAAAGGGGCTAATTCAATTGGAAATTGAGAGTTCTAGTGCCTTTTTCAAAATTCAAACGTGATTGATGGGCAACTAGTCCCCCCCCCCACGCCCATTATTCTCCCCATCACATCCGATCAAAATTTTGAGTTATCCATTTTGTTCAGCGTGGGCTAGTTGATGTTCAGATATAAAATAGGTTTTTGAGGAGGACAGTCCTCCACAACCCTCAGGGCAAAGGTTTTAACTTATGCCCTGGGGGCATATAAGGTTCTTATAGAAGGCGTTGTCGTAGAAAGTTCAAAACAGTCTCATTCAATTGGAAATTCAAAGGGCTAGAGCCCTTTTTAATGGTCGAAAATGATTGGAGGGCAACAAGCCCCCTCCCCACGCTCATCATTCCCCCTCACACATGCAAACAAAATTTTGAGATAGCAATTTTGTTGAGTGTAGTTGATTTCCCGATAGAAAATATATTTTTGAGGAGGACACTTCCTCACAACCCTCCGGGCGAGGGTTTTAAGTTATGACCTGGGGTCATATAAGGTTTTCAAAGAAGGCGTTGCCATAGAAACTTCAAAAAAAGCTCATTCGATTGAAAATTCAAAGGGTTAGTGCCCTTTTTAATAGTCAAAAGTGATTGGAGGACAACTAGCCCCCCCCCCACGCCCATCAGTCCCCCAAATACATCCAATCAAAATTTTGAGATAGCCATTTTGTTCAGCGTAGTTGATTTCCTGATAGCAAATATATTTTAGAGGAGGACACTCCTTCATAACCCTCAGGGCAAGGGTTTTAAGTTATGCCTTAGGGGGATATAAGGTTTTTATAGAAGGCGTTGTCGTAGAAACTTCAAAAATGGCTCATTCGATTGGAAATTCAAAGTTCTAGTGCCCGTTTTAATAGTCGAAAGTGATTGGAGGGCAACCACACCCTCCCCCACACACCCAATCATTCCCTCAAACACATCCAATCAAAATTTTGAGATAGCCATTTTGTTCAGCGTAGTTGATTTCCTGATAGAAAATATTTTTTTTAGGAAGACACTCCCCCACAACCCTCAAGGCAAGGGTTTTAAGTTATACCCTGGGGGCATATAAGGTTTTTGAAACTGCTCGTGCCCTTTTTAATATACGAGAAGGATCTAGAAGTATCTAACGTTCTTTATCTGCCCACTTTTTCCCCACCTCTTCCACCAACAAATTTTGAGACAGCCGGGTTGCTAGGAGATGGCATAAGTGCAAGAAATAATTTTCTGTTGAATTGCAACTCCCCCCCATTTCCTTGGACAAGGTTGTAAGTTAAGCCCTGGAGCATATAAGGTTTTGTATTGACAACGTTGTCGTAGAAGCTTCAGAAAGGGCTCATTCGATTGGAAATTTAAATGGCTAGTTCCCTTTTTAATAGTCAAAAGTGAGTCTAAGGCAACTGACACCCCTTCTACGCCCACCATTCCCCAAACACATCCAATCAAAATTTTGATATAGCCATTTTGTTCAACGTAGTTGAAATTTCTGGAAATTATATGTTTGAGCAGGACATTCCCCCACAGTCTTCAGGGGCAAGGGTTATAAGTTATGCCCTAGGGGTATATATGGTTCTTATGGAAGGAGTGCTCGTATAAACTTCAGAGAAGGTTCATTGATTGGAAATTGATAGTTCTAGTTCACTTTTTAAGCGTCAAAAGCTATTGGAGGGCACGTAGCTATTGGAGGGTAAAATAGTTCAAAGATCATATAACAAAACCTCAGGTGTCGTTAGAACCCCCCAGGGTCCGGTTATGCCCTGGGGCATATATTGTTCGTATGATAGGGATTCTCGTATAAACTTCAGAGAGGGCTCATTTGATTGGATATTGAAAGTTCGAGCTCACTTTTTAATATTCAAAAGAGATCCGAGGGAAGCTATCCCTCCCTCACGCCTTCTTTTTCAAAACCCTTCTGATGAAAATTTTGAGATAGACATCTTGTTGAAAAAAGTATTTCAAAGGTCGGATAAGAAAAACTCCGGTGTCAATACAATCCCCCAGGGCACAGCGGATGGTGTTCTAAGTTAAGCCCTAAGGGCTTGTATGGTTCTTAAGGAAGGGGTGTTCGTATAAACTTCATAGAGGGCTCATTTGATTGGAAATTGAAAGTTCTAGTTCACTTTTTAAGAGTCAAGAGAGTTAAATACATTCTGAGACCACACTGGCTATACATGACAAATGAAACCTCAGAGAGGAAAGAAAATAACAAAAAGTAAAATAAAATCAAAAAAGGTTAAAACACGAGGATTTGTCAACCAGTGGCAATCCATGAAGAAGAATAAATAAGAAAATATTTCTACAAGGATCTCCACCGAGTCATCATCAGTGCTAAATAGAAAAGAAAGAAAAGAAAAAGAAACCAACGAAAATCGAACCTTTCAAAGTTGACTTGGCAACGACAGAACAGAAACTCAAATCAGTTCAGAACAGAACAGTTTCTGTTCTGTCGTTGGCAAGTAAACTTCGAAAGGTTCGATTTTCATTGGTTTCTTTTTCTTTTCTTTCTTTTTTGTTTAGCACTGAGGACGACTCGGCGGAGGTCCTTGTCGAAATAAAAAATGCCCCCCAGAGCCCTGGGGGTAAGTTTAGAATGTGTTGTTCTGGGGGCCTATTAAGCTTTTATCTAAAGGCTGCCCGTCTTAACTTCGTCGGTGATTCAATTGACCTGAATTAAGGACCTTTAGTCCACTTTTTAAGGGTCAAAGGATAACTAAGGAAGCCTAAACCCCCCCCCCCACACACCTTTTTTCCCCAAGCCCATCCAATAAAATTTTCATAATAGCCATTTCATTAAAAATAGTCCAAAAGTCAGATAAGAAAATTTTCTGTGTCGACGGAACCCGCTAGGGCCCGGAGGCAGGCATTATGAGTAATGCTCTAGGGGAATATATAGTTCTTATGGAAGGGATGCTCGTATAAATCTCGGAGAGGGCTCATTGGATTTGAAATTGAAAGTTCTTGTTCACTTTTTAAGAATAAAAAGAGATCGGAGGGCAACTAGACCCCCCCCTCCTTCATGCCATAAATGCATCAGATAAAAATTTTAAGATAGACATTTTGTTAAAAAAGTACAAAGTTCTGATCAGAGGCAACGCTGTAGCGTTCCCTATAGTAAAGGCCATACGGCTCCAGTGTTTTATTATTATTATTATTATTATTATTATTTTCCCCAGAGGCACTTCATATGGAAGGGGTCGTCGTATAAGCTTCAAAAGGGGATCGCTCAACTGGAAATCCAGAGCTCTAGGGCCCTTTTTAATAGTCAAAAGTGAATGGAGGGCAACTAGCCCCTCCCGCTCATCACTCACTCAAACATATTCAATCAAAATTTCGAGATAGCCATTTTGTTAAGCGTAGTTGATTTCCAGATAGAAAATATAATTTTGAGGAGGACACTCCCCCACAACCCTCAGGGCAAGGGTTTTAAGTTATGCCCTGGGGGCATAACTTAAGGTTTTTATAGAAGGCGTTGTAGTAGAAACTTCAAAATAGGCTCATTCGATTGGAAATTAAAGGGCTAGTGAATTGGAGACTATCAAAATTTTTAATAGTCGAAAGTGATTGGAGGGCACCTCGCCCCCCCCCCACGCCCATCATTTCCCCAAACATATCCACTCAAAATTTTGAGATAGCCATATTGTTCAGCTTAGTTGATTTCCAGATAGAAAATATATTTTTGAGGAAGACACTCCCTCACAACCTTCAGAGCAAGGGTTTTAAGTTATGCCCTGGGGGCATATAAGGTTTTTATAGAAGGTGTTGTCGTAGAAACTTCAAAGAAGGCTCATTCGACTGGAAATTCAAAGGGATAGTGCCCTTTTAATAGTCGAAAGTGATTGAATGGCAACTAGCCCACCCCACGCCCATCATTCCCCCAAACACATCCGATCAAAATTTCGAGATAGCCATTTTGTTTAGCGTAGTTGATTTCCAGATAGAAAATATAATTTTGAGGAGGACACTTCCCCACAACCCTCAGGGCAAGGGTTTTAAGTTATGCCCTGGGGGCATAACTTAAGGTTTTTATAGAAGGCGTTGTAGTAGAAACTTCAAAATAAGCTCATTCGATTGGAAATTAAAGGGCTAGTGAATTGGAGACTATCAAAATTTTTAATAGTCGGAAGTGATTGGAGTGCAACTAGCCCCCCCCCACGCCCATCATTTCCCCAAACACATCCAATCAAACTTTTGAGATAGCCATATTGTTCAGCGTAGTTGATTTCCAGATAGAAAATATGTTTTTGAGGAGGACACTCCCTCACGACCTTCAGAGCACGGGTTTTAAGTTATGCCCGGGGGGCATATAAGGTTTTTATAGAAGGTGTTGTCGTAGAAACTTCAAAAAAGGCTCATTCGATTGGATATTCGAAGGGGTAGGACCATTATTAATAGTCGAGTAATTGGAGGGCAATTATCCCCCCCACGCCCATCAGTCCCGGGAACACATCCAATAAAAATTTTGAGATTGCCATTTTGTTCAGCGTAGTTGTTTTCAAAAGAGAAAATATTTTTGAGGAGGACAATCCCCCACAACCCTCAGGACAAGGGTTTTAAGTTATGCCCTGGGGGCATATAAGTTTTTTATAGAAGGTGTTGTCGTAGAAACTTCACAGAAGGCTCATTCGACTGGAAATTCAAAGGGATAGTGCCCTTTTAATAGTCGAAAGTTATTGAATGGCAACTAGCCCACCCCACGCCCATCATTTCCCCAAACACATCCAATCAAAATTTTGAGATAGCCATTTTGTTCAACGTAATTGATTTCCAGATAGAAAATATGTTTTTGAGGAGGACACTCCCCCACAGGCCCCAAGGCAAGGGTTTTAAGTTATGCCCTGGGGGCATATAAGGGTTTTATAGAAAGCGTTGTCGTAGAAACTTCAAGAAGGGCTAATTCGATTGGAAATTGAAAGGGCTAGTGCCCTTTTAATAGTCGAAAGTGATTTTAGGGCAACTAACCTCCCTCTCACGCCCACCTTTTCCCCAAACATATCCAATCAAAATTTTGAGACAGCCATTTTATTAAATGTAGTTTTAATGTTTGGAAATTAGGTCTTTGAGGATGACAACTCCCCCACAGCCCTCAGGGCAAGGGTTGTAATTTAAGGATTCTCCGAATCCTTTATATTACTTTTTATGGAAGGGATACTCATATAAACTTTAGAGAGGGCTCATTTGATTGGAAATTGAAATTTCTTGTTCACTTTTTAAGAGTCAAAAGAGATTGGAGGGCAACTAGCCCCCCCCCCCTCCTCCAAGTCCTAAATGCATCAGATAAAAATTTTGTTCAAAATAGTTAAAAGGTTATGGAGCAAAACTCTGGCGTCAACGAAACCCGGGCACGGGCCTTTATCCAGGAAGAGATTCTCATAGTAACTTCAGAGAGGGTTCAATTGGTTGAAAATTGGAAGTTTTAGTCAAGCTCTAACGCGTCAAAAGCGATCTAAGGGCTAATATCGCCCCCATGCCCTTTTTCCCCACCCCTCCCTTTGAACTAATTCTGTTTATACCTGAAGGCCCAATGAGAGTTGCAATGTTTTGGTATTAACACACACCTATTAAGCATCTGCTCTCCTCCCTAACAAGGAAAGAAATAGAGAGTGTAAGGCAGTGGCAGCTGCAGGGGAGGGGCGAGGGGGGTGCCCCGCCCTAACGTAGTCTAAAGTAGTGTATTTTACTTAATTAACACAAGATTGCGTCAATTAAACTTGCTCCACACGCACGTTTATCCGATTAACCTATTTTGCGCCCCCCCCCCTAAGAAAATCCTGGATTCGCCCCGAGTGTTAGGACACTATAACTTTTAATTTGTAATTCAATGAAACCCCTTCCCAAGTTTATGCGACCCCTCTTCCACATAAAGTGCCCCTGGAAAAATAAATAAGTATTAATTCATTGAACCCTTATGGCTCTTTACTTAGGTAACACAATAGCATTGCTTCTGACCTAAAAAGTTGAGTAGGAATTTCAGTTTCCATTTTTATGAATATCCGAAATTATCTGAGGGGAATATGCTTGGGGAGCATATTCCACGGCTGGGAAATTTCTGCTGGGTGGAATTTAACGTGGGGAAATTATCAGCAGGAAAAGAAAATGTTCTTTGAGGGGGGAGGAATTTCCCAGGGGTGGGTTTTCCAAATGTGAATTTTTCAGGGTGGGGACGACTAAAACCATTCGATTATATTCTAAATGTTACACCTGAATGTAAAGGGAATAAATAATCAATGGAAATGTCAGAGATAGCACTTCAGATTCCTTTAGATGATTTTGTTCGTGTCTTTTGAAAAAAGACATTTTCAAAAGACAGATTAATTTCATTTGTTTTACTTTTCTCTGTGGCTCCTCAATTATTTTTGTGAGGGGGGAGACTTCCCCCACCACTGTCTCCGCTAAGGTTTCAGTTTTTATCTCAAGCCTTAAAAATGAACGTAATGCGATAAAACTATAACTCAAAATAACGTATATAGAATAATATGTGCACATAACACGGAACAATTAATCAAAATTGCATATTATGAGTTGAGGCTCACCCAAATGATGGGCCAGGGGGCTCACCATTCCACAATCTATGAAATCAATTCTGCAATAACTGAAAATATAAAGTATTTTTGAGTATTTAAATGTCTTCCACATCTCAAACGGTCCAGCATTTTACAGCCCAATTAGTCTGTCTAATGTCCTCAATCGGGAACGGAGGAGATAAGTGAAGATCTGCCCCGTAGTGGACGAGTCTCCAACCTCCCCCTCACCCTCTCCTAATGTCTACGCTAAAGTTTTCTTCCTTCTGCCAGCTACGCCGCCCCCACCCAAAAGACATTGATAATGTAAAGTTTTGTATGGGAAGAACACATAGTAGATATATTATAATTATCCAATTATAAGGCTAAAATACATATTCTGTTATAGATGCAAAATTGCTTTGGCACACAAAATCCTATTAAGGTTAATTCCAAACAGTCGTGATCCCTTTGTGTCAGCAAGTGAAATGGTCAAAACACCCTTATTGGAGCTATTTTTTCAATCCATTCATTGTTGCCAATCGCTGTCCACAAGTTGTGCAAGCTGTCTATTATTCGTATATAAGGTTTTTATCAAAGAGGTATTCGTAGAGATTTTGAAAAAAGCCTCATTCGATTTAAATTGAAAGTTCTAGATCCATTTTTTTAAAGGCAAGAATAATCGGACAGTAAGCAACCCCCTCCCCCATGCAATAAGAACTTGAAACTTTTTGCAATCAAAAACAAACAAAAATTAATTTTAAAAAACTTTCCGAAAAATAGGTTTTTCAAAGAAAAGTAAAGGCCATTTTAAACTTAAGCTCAGGAGATATGAATACCTGTTAAAATTCAAACTCAAAACGACCAGAAATTACTATTAAAGAATAAATGAAACCCAAAACGAACAAAAATTAAATAAACAATCACAGCAAAAAACATACAGCAAGTAATAATATAAATTAATAAATATATTTTATAGCAAGTAATGCTTATATTGAATATGAAAATCAACCTTAAAACGAAAAAAAATATTTTGCTATTAAAGTATAAATGAAACTTAAAACGAACAGAAATTAAATAAACAATCAATGCGAACAATTATACAATATATATTAATGTAAATGAATAAATAAATCTTTGAGTATCGCCTCACTGCAGAAGCCTAAAACCTACTGCGTCATTGGCGCTTTACTGAAAATGAATTACATTTCAAATGTTTTCTTTTGTACTTAATATTGAAAATAAATATTAAAATTACACTAAAATTTTGAACATCAAATATTTAGTTTAATTTATTAGTTCTTTCCAAGATTGGTCAAGACAAATATAGTTTCACTACAAACAAAATTTGGATACTGCCCCCTTCTTTAAGTGCGAAAATCTAAAGCCTTCTGCGTCATTGGCGCTTCACTGAAAACGAATTACTCTTATATTACAAATTTATTCTTTTCCAGTTCTTACAGCATTGAAAATGAAAATAAAAATTGCAGTGAAAAATTATCTTGAACTGATGGATCTTTCAACAATTAATATCATTATATAGCTAGTATTCAATTTGATTTTGTTTATACTTTCCAAGACTGTTCAAGACTCATATAGTTTTCAGTAAAGCGCCAAGACGCAGTAGGTTTTAGGCTTCTGCAGTGAGGCGATACCAAACTCATGTTTGTTGTGATTTTTCTTCGATTAAAATGGATTTGCATTTTAAGTTTCACTCGTTTTAGGATTTATTTATTCATTTACATTAATATATATTGTATGTTTGTTCGCATTGATTGTTTATTTAATTTCTGTTCGTTTTAAGTTTCATTTATACTTTAATAGCAAATTTTTTTTTTTCATTTTAAGCTTGATTTTTATATTCAATCTAAACATTACTCGCTTTAAAATCTATTTATTCATTTACATTATTACTTGTTGCATGTTTTTTCCTATGATTGTTTATTTGATTTCTGTTCGTTTTGGGTTTCATTTATTCTTTAATAGTAATTGCTGGTCGTTTTGAGTTTGAATTTTAACAGGTATTTATGTCTCCTGAGCTTAAGTTTAAAATTGCCTTTACTTTTCTTTGAAAAAACTTATTTTTCGGAATTTTTTTTTAAATTAATAACAAAAAAACTCCGGTGTCTCATTTGATTTGAAATTGATTGTTGTAATTCACTTTTTAAGAGTCAAAAGTGATTTGAGGGCAGCTAGCCTCTCCCCACACTCCATTTATTTTTTTCACAGAGGCACTTCATATAGAAGGGGTCGTCGTATAAGCATCAAAGGGGGCTCATTCCATTAGAAATCGAGAGTTCTAGTGCCCTTTTTAAGGGTCAAAAGTGATCAGAGGGCAACTGCCCCCCCGCCCAAGCCCTTTTCCCCAAATACATCTGATAAAAAAATCTGAGGTAGTCATTTTGTTAAAAACAGTTTAAAGATGATAAATTGAAGGCTTCTTTACGTACTACCATTCCGTTAAAAATAGTTCAAAGATCAGATAAGAAAAACTCCTGTGTCAACACCCCCCCCCCCAGGGTCGGGGCAGGTGTTGTAAGTATTGCTCTGGGGGCATATATGGTTTTTATGGAAGGTCTGCTCGTATAAACTTCAGATAGAGTTCATTTGAATGGAAATTAAAAGTTGTAGTTCATCTTCTCAGAATGAAAAAAGATCAGAGGGCAAATAGCCTCTCCCGCCCTCCACGCTTTTTGGTGTATCGGAGGGATAAACCCATCCGATAAAAATTTCAGGGGACCATTTTGTTAAAAATAGTTCAACCATCAGATATTAAAACTCGAGGGTCATAACAACCCCCCAAGGCCCAGGGATAGACGTTGTAAGTTATACTCTGGGGATATATATGGTTCTTATAGAAGTGATACGCATATGAACTTCAGAGAGGGCTCATTTGATTGAAAATAGAAAGTTTTAGTTCACTTTTAAAGAGTCAAAAGAGACCGAAGCTTAATCTAGTCCCCCCCCCCCCACGCCATTTTCCCCCAAACCCATCCGATAACAATTTTGAGATAGCAATTTTGTTAAAAATAGTTCAAACATCAGATAATAAAAACTCCGAGGTTGACACAAACCAATTTTTTCATTGTAATATTTAGATCAGTTTTGATATTTTGATGACTATTTGATTTTTTTTTAAGTTTTATTTTGAAATAAGGAATTTTTAAAAACTTGAAATTTTTTGCAATCAAAAACGACAAAAAATTAATTTAAAAAAAAACTTTCCAAAAAATAAGTTTTTCAAAGAAAAGTGAAGGTCATTTTAAACATAAGCTCAGCAGATACAAATACCTTTAAAACTCAAACTCAAACCGACCAGAAATTACTATTAAAGAATAAATGAAACCCAAAACGAACAGAAATTAAATAAACAATCATAGCAAAACATACATCAAGTAATAATGTAAATGAATAAATAGATCTTAAAGCGAGTAATGCTTAGATTGAATATGAATATCAAGCTTAGAATGAAATAAGAATTTCCTATTGAAGTATAAATCAAACTAAAAACGAACAGAAATTAAATAAACAATCAATGCAAACAAACATACATTAGATATTAATGCAAATTAATAAATAAATCTTAAAACGAGTGAAACTTAAATTCAATATGCAAATCAAGCTAGAAACTAACAAAAATCACCACAAACAAGAGGTAGGGTATGGCACCCTTCTCTCACTGTAAACGTCGAAAACTTATTGTGCCATTGCCGCTTTATAGAAAGCTACATGCGTTTTGAACAATTTTGGAAAGCGTTGAGACTATGAAATTGAATATCAGATGTATAATGATGTAAATATACTATAAATCAACCAGTTCACTAATCTATTTCATTGTAATTGTAATTTAATTTTCAATGCTGTAAGAAGTGGAAAAAAACATTCTTTTTGTTACCCGTTATCAGTTAAGCACCAATGACGCAGAAGGCTTTCGGTTTTTATTTACAGTTAGGAAAGGAGGCAGTATCCAAACACTTGTTTGTAGGGAAACTATATTCGTCTTTAACAACTTTAAAAAGAGATAATAAATTGAACTGAATATTTGATGTATAGTGGTATTAGTTGCTGAAAGCTCATCAGTTCAAAATGTTATTATAATTTTAATGTTTATTTTCAATATTATGTACAAAAGAAAATATTTGTCATAAAATTGGTTTTCAGTAAAGCAAGGCCAAAAGTAAGGCCATACGGCTCCAATGTTTTATTATTTATTATTATTTTTTTCTTCCAGAGGCACTTACCCATCCGATAAGAACTTTGAGAAAGTTTTTTTTAAACAGTTCAAAGACCATATGACAAAAACTCAGGTGTCGTCAGAACCCCCCAGGGTCCGGGGCAGGCGTTATAAGTTATGCCCTGGGGCATATATTGTTCGTATGAAAGGGATTCTCGTATAAACTTCAGAGAGGCCTCATTCGATTGGATATTGAAAGTTCGAGCTCACTTTTTAATATTCAAGAGATCTGAGGGAAGATATCCCCCCACACTTTCTTTTTCAAAACCCATCTGATGAAAATTTTGAGATAGACATCTTGTTAAAAAAAAATAGTTCAAAGGGCGGATAAGGAAAACTCTGGTGTCAATACAATCCCCAGGGCACAGGGGAAGGTGTTCTAAGTTATGCCCTAAGGGCATATATGGTTTTTATGGAAGGGATGCTCGTATAAACTTCATAGAGGGTTCATTTGATTGGAAATATGAAAGTTCTAGTTCACTTTTTAAGAGTCAAGAGAGTTAAACAAATCCGTTTTCAGTTAAGCCCCAATGACGCAGAAGGCTTTTGGCTTTTATTTACAGTTAGGAAAGGAGGCAGTATCCTCCTTTAACACATAACACTTGTTTGTGGGGAAACTATATTCGTCTTTAACAACTTTAAAAAGAGCTAATAAATTAAACTGAATATTTGATGTATAATGATATTAATTGCTGAAAGCTCATCATTTCAAAATGTTACTATAATGTTAATGTTTATTTTCAATATTAAGTACAAAAGAAAATATTTTTCATAAAATTTGTTTTCAGTAAAGCGCCAATGACGCAGTAGGTTTTAGATTTTTACAGTGAGAGAAAGAGGTCATACCCCATCTCTTGTTTGTGGTGATTTTTATTCATTTTAAGCTTGACTTGCATATTCAATTTAAGTTTCGCTCGTTTTAAGATTTATTTATTAATCTACATTAATATCTATTGTATGTTTGTTTGCATTGATTGTTTATTCAATTTCTGTTCGTTTTAAGTTTCATTTATACTTCAATAGGAATATTTTTTCTTTCGTTTTAAGCTTTATGTAGGCTTGATATAGTTAATCGCTGTGTTTGCAATTGTTTGTTGAAGAAGCAGCATATTACGCATTAGCTTTTGGACAAGAATCAAGCCAGTAGCTCTGTAGCCCACAGAGTGAAGCAGAAGGAAAAGGGCTAAATAGTTTTACTGAAAAGCCCGCCTGCTGTTAAATAGAAGAAGAAGAAGAAGAAGAAGAACGTTGGATATTTTCCTGGATCTGTTGCTGGAATTTTACAAACATGATCTTTCAGACACGTTCACCAAAAGGACTTCTTACAATACAATGTCCTTAGTCTGATGTGTCAACTGGCGAAATTGTCACAATTACAAAAACACTGTAGATCCACCAAAATATATTAGTGGTTACGCGCTGGCGTCCAAACTCCATCACGCTATGGCCTTTCTTTTGGAAGTAGGGGTGGCACACTGACACTAATACTGCAGTGGTATGGTGGAAAACGGCATGGCTTTAGAATATATAGATACTTGACGTTTCTAGGGAGGCTGGAAAACTGTAAATTTGGACAGTGTGAGATGTAAAAGAAGTTAAACGATTTATTTCAAATTGGAGTGATAGAAAAAGAAAATAAAAAAAAACTTAAAATTTAGTTTTTTTTTCAAAAACAAAATGTAGATTCAATGGCAAACTGCAATGTTTGGTCTTTAATCAATCTATTGTCTATGTGTTTGAAATCTGAGCTAGAGACACCTTAAAATGTATGTTAATGTTCGTCCAGCTGATCTGCCTGCTTAAAAGCTTACAATATCTACTGGAGAATCTCGAGGCGTGTTATTATAATCATCTCAAAACTACAAGCTGTAATACCAATGTAGACACAAATGCCCAAATAGAAAGTAATTGTCACTCCTGTAAAAAAAACGAAATTAATTTATTTAGACATCTCCAGTATTTCCAGCGATTTCTAGATTTCAGTAAAAGAAAAACAAAAATGTGTTCTCTCGCTTTACGAACTGAGACACGGCTTAAGGACACTGTAGCTTTGACCCCAAATCAAATAGTAAAATTAAAAGGGCAAAATGGATATGCTTTAGCTTAATTATCCGTCTTTATGCATTCCAGTGTAAATGAATAATATAGTTTTGATTTACTCTGGAAAGTGAAGGCTACGGGGGAGCATAGAATAAAATGGTAATGTAAACTTTCCAATTTTAATTGTTTTGATGATTGGAATGTCCCAGTTGCAAAAAGGACGCATCAGAAATGCTGAAGGAACGGTTGATGATATTAAGTTGAAACTTTCAGCTCGTGCTAAAGGGGATTTTGAAGAAACCAGAGGTACTATGCACATTCTGCTACTAATGCGCATACAACTATTGCTACTACCCAGGCTAAGAGTATTAAGATGAAAATTTCAAGAAATATTTAGGTGGATGGAATTGTTATTTTATCGTTGATAAGTTGTAAGATTTTCGTTGGGTTTTTCGTTCACAGTAACATCACAGGCTGGATAATCTGAAAAAATTAGCTGACCAAAAATGCTGTGAGTGTAGAATTTTGTGCTGGATTTTACGAGAAAAGATATTATTTGATAAACTTTTGACTTCCAGTTTATTTATCTGTTAAAATACAATAAGAAAATATGTGAGAATCCTCAATCGCATCGGCAGGGGCGTCCCGAGGAAGTGGGGAGGGGAGTGCCACCCCCGCTGACTTTTTGGCATTCACCGAAGGCGAAAATTTCGCCAGAAATTTTGCAAAATCGGCTGAAATTGAGCAAAATTCTTGATTTCTGCAGAAAATTTGGCATTAATCAAGTAGCGATTCGGTAAAATTTACAAATATCCCTCCCCCTAATAAAATGAGCCTCAGAACGCCCCTACGTATTGGTCCACAAATCGTAATTGACGCTTTTAATTAAAAATCTAAAGAAAAATGGAAAGAGGGAAAGAACCATGCTTATAAGTAAAGAAACAGAAAGTGCTACAATTTACCGAAGGAAACAAGAGTTTTATTGTCATTACACATTAACAATTTTGTTTATGTCCCTTCTGAACGAAATACTTAAAAGCAAAATTTTATATCATTAAATACAGGAAACATGAGTTCATTTTACTGTCAGAATAGATTTAAGTCTATCTATATTATTGCCCCTCCCTCCATCTCTAATACCTGTATATAGCACCAGGCTAAAGGAGAAACTTTAAGGGATTTTGTTGGTTCTAAGTAATTTGCAATTGTTTCTCCTTAACACTTTCCCAAATAATAACAATATAAAAAAAGTCATCAAACTTATGTAAATGTCCAGGCATTGAGGACGAGATGGGACACAGTCAAGGAATAAATTTACAGTTTATTTACTACTATGCTAGGCAAAAATTAACATACCACTTTATATGCCTTTTAATGCATATTCCAAGTTTGTTAATGGCTATGTTTGCAATTGTTTTGAGAAGAAGCAGCATATCACACATTAACTTTCGGACAACAACGTTGGATATTTTCATGAATTATGAGTTGAATTTTTACAAATAGGTTCTTTAGGACACGCTCACCAAAAGGACTTTCTATAATACAATGTCTTTAGTTGATGTGTCAACTGGAAAAATTGCCACAATTACAAAAGCACTGTATATCCGCCATAAGATATTAGTGATTACGTCCTGGCGTCCCAACGGCATCACGCTATGGCCTTTCTTTTGGAAATGGCACTAATAATAATACTGCAGAGGTATAAGACTAATACTGCAGTGGCATGGTCGAAAACGGCTTTGCTTTGCAATATGTAGATACTGGAAGTTTATAGGGAGGCTAAAAAACTGTTAATTCAGAAAGTAAGAGATATAAAAAAATAAAACAATCTTTTGATGTTGAAGTGATAGAACAAAAAAGAAATGAAAAACTACTTAATTTTTTTCCAAAAAATAAAAGATTGATTCAAAGAAAAACTGCAATATGTAGTGTTTACTTAATCTATAAGAAATTTACTGTCTGTGTGTTTGAAATTTGAGCTATAGACACCTTAATTCTATGTTAATGCTCATCCAGCTATTCTGCCATCTACAAGCTCAAAATAACTACTAGAGAATCTTCAGACGTGTTATTATACCCATCTCAATACTACAAGCTGTAATACCAATGCAGATGCCCTCATAAAAAGTAAATGTCACGCTTGTAAAACAAGTAAATTAATTTATTTAGACATTTCCAGTATTGCCAGTGTTTCCCGTATTTCAGAAGAAAAAAGAAAGAAAAACGAGTACTAATTTGGTATTACAGCACTATTCTTCTAATATACGTTGATTCGCAAATGCAAAGGATTTTTATTAACTTTATCTCCCAACTGAGAAGAGTCACTAAAAGAAATAAAACGGGGCCTACAAAAACTGTAGGGTTGGACGCCAAATCATATAGTAAAATTCAAAGAGCAAAACAGAAGCGCTTTAGCTTAATTTTCCATAATTTATATTACAGTATTGATGATTAATATAGTTTTGATTTGTTCTGGAAGGTAAAGGCTATGGGGGGGGAGCATGGAATCAAATGGGAAAGTAAAACTTT
This sequence comes from Artemia sp. Qi Xiang Cuo, assembly GCF_049724085.1. Lineage (NCBI taxonomy): Eukaryota > Metazoa > Arthropoda > Branchiopoda > Anostraca > Artemiidae > Artemia > Artemia sp. Qi Xiang Cuo. The sequence goes on along the minus strand of NC_142798.1, from coordinate 20,305,135 downwards.
CTTAGACTTAGATTATATTGATGACTTGGATATCCTATATGAAAGCTTTAGCAAAGTGAATGATTTTTTGAAGGTTTCTAGATTTCAGGGTGTAAGAATAGGTCTGAAAATCTATGGTAAGAAGATTGAGCCCTTTAGACTGGAAATAAGTGAAGGTGAAGAGGTGATGTTGGATCACGTAGCGTCACTTACATATTTAGTGTCATTAGTAAAGATAGTGAATGAAGTAAAGATCTTAAAAGAAGAATGGCTAACGTCCAGGGTATTTTCCATCACTTGATAAAAGTTTGAACGAATGGGAAGATAATTTTGCGAACCAAGATTAGAATATTTTAAGTTGCAGTGATGACAGTGGTCAAGTATGGTTCTGAAACGTGGGTGATCAAAAAGACGGAGGAGGACTTCTCAGATGTTTTCCAGAGAAATTATCTGCATATTCTTTTGGGTACACGTCTGACTGAACATATTTCAAAGAGTAAGTTGTAAAAAAAATGTAGCTCTTTCTCTATTTTTAAGGCTGTAGTGAGAGAAAGGTTGAGATGGCCAGGAAGCGTTTTGTGGATGAAGAATGCCAGATTGCCAAATATTGTCTTTTTTGCCAATCATCTAGAGCCAGACAAAAATCTGGTCGTCCTCGATTGGGATGGGAGAGGGTCGTAAGGAACGATTTAAAGGAAGCTGGAACGTCTTTGGAGAGTATAAGAATGGAGGCTTTAGATATATTTGGAAGGACGAGGAGCATGCGTAGTGTATTGACCACAGGTGGTTGGATAATGCAGTAAGTTGCTAGTAGTAATGGCGGTAGTAGTTGATGTTGACTTCAGATGCATAAAAATTCGAGGGGGAATTATTCAAGAGCAAAGGTATTTCAACTTTAAACTTTAAAAAAAAAAAAAATCCTAAAAGGCTATTAAGAAGACCTAGAGTTTTTTTTAGAGATTAATTTAAAAAACTTTCTTCACGAAATAATTTTTCAAAGAAAAGGAAAGAACTCCATTAAACCAAAACTGAGCAGAAATAGGATCAAATAACCTACCAAGCGTAAAACTACCACAAATAACCAAAAATGAAATAATGAAACGCAAAATGAACAGAAGTTACAATAAATAACGGTGTCAAACTCAAAACAAGCAGAAATTAACATGGGTGGGGCTGACAACTCCCATGTCTTCTCATGAACAGAAAATGATTGCACTTTACTAAAAAAAATACAGATAAATGTGCATTGTCAGTTTAATATGCATATGCTTATATTTATTCCTTAAATTCTTAGTAATTTTGATTTATTAAAGTTAAAAAAGTGAAAACATTAAAAAAATATTTTCAGTGAAGCACAATTTATATTCTGGTTTTGGGAAGGCATAGGGCTGTCAGTTCTATTCATTTAAATATCTGCTTGTCTTGAGTTTGACTCTGTTATTTATTGCAACTCCTGTTCGTTTTGAGCTTCATTTTTGTATTTGTTGATAGTTATCTGTGATAGTTATATGCTTGAAGTTCTTTACTCTTCTTTAAAACAATTATTTTGTGGAAAAAGTTTTTTAAACTAATTTCTGCTCGTTTTTTTATTGACACAATCCATTTTATGGAAAAAGAAAATAATATTTTATATGTTTTCCGTGTTCAAACAGTTCGTGGCAACGAACTGTAAGTAAGGAGCGACTCGGTTCAATAGTAACCGGAACTCTAAAAAACGGAATTTTAATACCAATAGATACATAAGAAAAATCAAATTTTAATGCTGATTTCAAATATAGAAGTTTCATCAAGTTTAGTCTTACTCATCAAAAGTTACGCCTGAGCAAATTTCCCTTATTTTCGGAAAAAGGAAGAAACAACCCCTAAAAGTCATAGAACTCAAATGAAAATCACACCATCAGATTCAGCGTATCAGAGAACCCTACTATAGAAGTTTCAAGCTCCTATCTGCAAAAATATTGAATTTTGTAGTTTTGCCAGAAGAAAGATCACGGATGCGTGTTTATTTGTTTGTTTGTTTTTTTTTTTCCCAGGGGTGATCGTATCAATCCAGTAGTCCTAGAATATCGTGAGAGGGCTTATTCGAACGGAAATTAAAAGTTCTGGTGCCTTTTTTAAGTGACCAAAAAAATTGGAGGGCAACTTGCCCCCCTCCCACGCTCATTTTTTTCCCAAAGTCACCCAATCAAAATTTTTAGATAGCCATTTTATTCATCTTTGTGGAAAATTTAATTAATATGTCTTTGAGGATGACTTAATCCCCAACAGGTCCCGGAGAAAGGGCGGCAAGTTATAAACCTTACTCATTGTTTACATATAATATTGGTTATTGGGAAGTATACAGGTGTTCTCAGGAGTAATTTGTTTCTAGTGGGGGATCGGGGTCGGAGTACGGATTACGGGAGGATCTTTCCATGGGGGATATTTCCTTGGGGGAAGGAACATTTCTACGAAGGGTGTGCCAGATTTCCCAGCATTATTTAAAAAACGATCAGAAATTCAATAAAAAAAAACAAGTTTTTTTCAACTGAAAATAAGGAGCAGCATTAAAATTTAAAACGAACAGAAACTATTACGTATATGAGAGTGTTTCCCCCCTATTCAATACCTCGATCTTTATGCTGAAGTTTTTTAGTACTTTCAAAATAGCTGTTTACTATAGTTAACCGGCCTTTGTGGTTCAGGGGGTTGTGATTCGAACAAAATTCTAACTTTTTCGTAAAGAGCGAGGTATTGACTAGGGAGAGAAGTCCCTAATTTACGTAATAAAAACATACGAAAATACAAATTTGTTGCGTAATGTATTTCGTAAGTTAAGTCAGAACAAAATTTCGAGAAAGCAAATTAGCCAAAAAAGGAAAATTAATATGCGAATTTCGTGTTAATTATTCAATGTACGGTGAGCCAAAATCAAAGCTGCATTAATTCAAAAACGTTCAGAAATTAAATATAAAAAACAAGTTTTTTTAACTGAAAGTAAGGAGCGACATTAAAACTTGAAACGAACAGAAATTATTCCGTATATGAAAGGGGCTGTCCCCTCCTCAACGCCTCGCTCTTTACGCTAAAGTTTGACTCTGTCTTACAACTTTATTTTTTAAAACAATATAAAACTTTAGCAGAAAGAGCGAGGCGGTGAGGAGGGGACAGCCCCTTTCATATACGGAATAATTTCTGTTAGTTTTAAGTTTTAATGTCGCACCTTACTTTCAGTTAAAAAAAACTTGTTTTTTTTAGTTAATTTCTATAAGAATCCATAGTTTGGATTGCTATTTATATAACCTACACAAACATAGGTTCTAGTTTAGTGGCTTGTCCCTCAGAAGGAAACACTATAAAACTTTGAAAACCACTCGAAAAAAAGTTATATCAAATCATTCCTAAAAGTGTTTTTCTTTAATGTACACCCCCCCCCCCTGCCTCCGTAACTTTGTTCTTCAAATTAATTTATTGACAAACAATCAACGTTTTTTTCTTACGAGGTAAATCACTGAATCAATTCCGTCATATATAATCTCAAAACAAAGTGTCAAGCTGGGAATACTTTAACTCTTTAAGAAAAAACTGTATTGGAATTCAATGCTAATGAGCTTTAAATCGGAAAGTTAATTTGAGCTTTGGGTGCATTCCACGTCAAGGGATTGTTTGTTTCAAACTCAAGTTTCTACGATCTGTGGTTTCTTAAAAAACTTTCTGTATATAGATGGCACTGTATATTGTCTTTTATAAATAACACATCATGCTTAGTAGAAAATAGAAGCAGCTTAAATTGTTATAAATAAAATGGCTCAGCAATTAAGACAGGAATATCTGTTAATACCTCCTGTCACAAGAACTTATTTAACAGCATGTGCAATTACAACTTTAGCTGTTGTGAGTGAATTACTTCTTTTAAGGCTAGGCCTAGTTTATCAATCCCCATAGGGTGGTCAAAGGGTAAATATCTACCAAATCATATTATTGACTTAAGCATAAAGTGAATATACCACTCGATGCTTTTTTTATGCTGATTACAAAAATAGTAATCATTTCTATTGGAAATGAATTTTGACCACCCTCCCATAGGCTATAGCCTATGCCAATTCTGAGTTGGCTGTATATTTCTACAACCGGTAAAATTCTACTTTAGCTACTTTTGGCTATCTTGGAAAGGAGTTTGATTAGGAAAATGAAACTTTCAGGGATAGGTCTGCAGGCTAAAGTATGTCCATGAAAAGTATTTTGAATTGTCTACATCTACTCCTTCTCTCTCTAGAGGGTCCTGACTTTTGATGACCTTTAAAAATCTGTGTGTTATAAAAGTGAAACCTTGTAATATAGATCTTTTGCTTAAAATGAAGTCCAACAAAATTGTTTTCAGCTTCAAAACTTTGCTCAATCCTGATTTATAGAGTTTTAAAGATATGCAAATACATTTTCTAAATTTTGAAAATGAACATTGATATGGCTTAAAATACTACTCAAATAACAGGAATTGTATTTTCAGAACTAAAGCCAGAGAAAAAGAATCTTATAGGCCTAACTGAAAATTAAGGTAAAATGTTGTTTTGTCAAAATTTCAATAGGTATAGACCTGTCATGTAGGCAAATTTCAGGATCCTCTAGAGAGAGAAGGAGAGGAGATATGTACTTCAAAATATGTACCCTACAACCTAATCCTGAATTGGCATATATAGGGGGGGGGGGCTGAAATTAATTTCCGATAGAAATGATTATATATATTTGTAATCAGCATAAAAAAAGGCATCGAATGGTGTAGGCCTATTCACTTTATTCCTAACTCAATAATATGATTTGGTAGAAATTTACTGCCTTTTTTATTCTGATTATCCCCCCCCCCCTAATGTTGAAATATATACCCTGAATTGTCATATATAGGGGGGGGGGCTGAAATTCATTTCCAATATAAATGATTATTATATTTATAATCAGCATAAAAAAAGGCATCAAGTGGTATATTCACTTTATGCATAAGTCAATAATTTGATTTGGTAGATATTTACCGGTCAAAGCCCAAATTTTTGCTCTTCAGTCACTTTTTTCATTTAGGGCCTACTTACCTTTTTTTAAATGTATAGTACAGAAAGATAAATATAAATGCAGAGGGCTAAAGTTTAAAGAATCTCCCTTTGCCAGTACTAGGCTAGGGCCTATCACAGTTTTCTATACTTAGAGATTTGTCTAAAATTACAAGTTAGGCTAATATCTGTCCTATATTAAGCAAATGTTGAAGAAATAGAGGTAAAATTCTGCTTTAGCTACTTTTGACTATCTTGGAAAGGGGTTAGGTTAGGAAAATGAAACTTTCAGGGATGGTCTACTGACTAAGGTATGGGTAATTATTTACCAAATCATATTATTGGGTTACAACTAAAGTGAATATACCACTTGATGCCTTTTTTTATGCACTTTATAAATAAAATAGGCCTAATCATTTTTGTTGGAAAGGATTTTTAGCCCCCACCCCTATATATACCAATTCAGGGTATATATTTGCACATTAGGGGGGTGGGCAGAAAGTTTAAACTTAAATCTCATTTACATCAGAAATAAAATTACCCCACTCCCTTAATGTGCAAATAGCCTATATACCCTCAATTGGTATATATAGGGGGGGGGGGGGCTAAAGTTCATTTCCAACAAAATGATTGTTATATTTGGAAAGAGCATAAAAAAAGGCATTGAGTGGTAGGCTTTATTCATTTTAGTTGTAACTCAATAATATGATTTAGTAAATATTGACTCAATTATGTCCTGAGAAGGTATTTTGAAGTACCTACTTCCACTCTTTCTCCCTCTAGAGGGTCCTGGCCTTTGATGAACTTTAAAAATCTGTGTTTTATAAAAGTGAAACCTTGCAAAATAGGCCTGGCCTAGATCTTCTGCTTAAATGAAGTACAACAAAATTGTTTTCAGCTTCACAACTTTGCTCAGTCCCAATTTATAAGGTTTTAAAGATATGCAAATACATTTCCTAAATTTTGAAAAAAAAACCCCATTAATATGGCTTAAAATTTTAGCCTACTCAAATAACAGGAATCACATTTCCAGAACTAAAGCCAGAGAAAAAGAAATGGATAGGCTAACTGAAAATTAAAGTAAAATGTTGTTTTGTCAAAATTTCAGTAGGTTGAAATTTGACAAAATTTACCTGTCAAGTAGGCAAATTTCAGGACCCACTAGAGGGAGAAGGAGTGGAGGTAGATACTTCAAAATACCTTCCCAGGACATACTTTAGCATGTAGGCCTATCCCTAAAAGTTTCATTTTCCTTACCTAACTCCTTTCCAAGATAGCCAAAAGTAGCTAAAGTAGAATTTTACCAAAATAGATCTACTGCCAAACATTGAGCTGTTTTTAATATCAATGCTCTCCTTCATTTATGCTGCTGTAAATATGTAAGGTAGCCTAGCCAGTTTATTTTACCTGTAAGACAAAAATTGGGTAGAAATAACCCTAGTATTTTGTAAAGATTCACCCTGTGAACAAAACTCTATTTTAACCAAAGAATGGTGCCATTCAATTCCTCATTGAAAACTTAACACTAGGCTATAGAAGCAAAATAGTAAAAAATATTCTTATTTCAAATATATAAGGTGCATTAGATATAATAAGATAAGGTGTAATATGCTTTAAACTAGCCTTAAAATAAGGCAATTACAAGATACATCCTAGATTCAAGCTTGCTCCAAACCATCAACTTTGAAAATAAGCTTTCAAAACAAGATGATAGTTAGGGAAATCTTGGTTGCCTTGATATGGACACCAGGCTGATAACAAGCCAAATCCTTGGATAAGTTTCATTTTTGTGTTTCAAAATGCTTCCTTTGATGCTATCAATAACACAATTTTTTAGATAAATTCTTCACTATTTCAGTTAACAAACTTCTATTAGCTTGTAAAAATACAATTTTTAGCAAGTAATTTTTTTGGGGGACAGCAGGAATACTACTAAAATCTGGAGTCAAACCAAAAGTCATGCATAATATAGCCTAATAGAGCTAAATTCATTTATTGTACAATATTTATGCACATAATACAAATTAAAATATAAAACACATCTCTAAACAATAAGTCATCAGGTTATTTGTTCTATTATTCAAGCCTGTTTTTGTAAAAAAAAAACATAATCCTTCCAGTAAAAATATAATGCTTCCAATTTTATAAGTCAAACTAAGCTAATTTAGGCCAGAGAGATGAAGAAACTCAATGCTGCAAAGCCTCAAGCTAAAAAAAGAGCATGGTGCTTTTTGTGTCTACATTTTTCTTCTGGCTGAGCTAATAATTTGGCTTGTTTTAAGCATTCATAACAAGAGTTGATTAAAGCTTAAGTTATCCTTGTGTTTTTTTTTTTGGTATTCAAGCAAAATCAACAAGTTTAGAAATTACAAGGCTAATTCAAGGCAAAGAAATCTTACATCAGCCATGTTTCCTTGTTGGATTATAGTTATCTTAAAAAAATGGTAATAAAAAATGGGTACTTGTGCATAATACAGACACTTCTACAAAGTCAAGTTTGGTTAATGCTAACGAAATAAAATAAAATAGGATGAATATATAATAATTTAGAAGCAAATTTGGGCTATATATTTGCAAATCAGGGGGGTGGGGGTAAAGCATAGCATATTTTAAATACGTAACCTAACTTAGGTACCTTTTCCCCCTTTAAACCCCAAAAAACAATTGTTTAAATATTGTAACTAATTGAGAAACCATGGCTTTGCAGTCATTTATGTTAGTGGTCTCTTGGGAATAGCTTGTTTGACAGGTTTTTTGTGACTGGTTTCCTTGTACAATATATAAAAGTGTCAATATTATGCACCAGTAGCAAAAAATGTAAAGGTTTATTAGTCTTCTTTGTAATGTTTAACTCACTTGTCAACTATTTAACCATGATAATTACAGGTTTTGCAACTAAGGGAAGGCTGGTATTATGTCATGCTGTTTTGTCTAGTATGTTTGTAAAATTCCATGTGAAGTACAGATATATTTCAGGCTTAAGAATGAGCAGTTACCTTTTTTGACCTTAATAACACTAGTTAAATTTTTTGTATTAAATACTGTGTTAAGTATAAAATGTTTACATATTCTTTAAAACTTATGATCTACAAATAGTTGCTAAAAATTTTAATCCATCTGAAAAAATTCTCCTTTGTTTTCCTCCAAAACATTTATGTTATAGTGGCTATAATGATAGTAGTTTAGTCTTTAGTCATTTTCATTTTTTGAATTGATGTCTTCTATATAGCTTATTTTGACCTATAAATTTATCTACCTTAAATTTAATTGAATTAAATGAATAAATTATTGCTTAATTGACTAATTGAAAATTGAAAACTATTTGCTACATCAGACCAATCATATAATAGTTCTTGGCAGATTTCATGGTGTAAACTGCCTGCCTTACCTCCTTACCTTGCCTTACCTCCTTACTGCCTTACCTCCCAGAGTTGTTTCAGTATTGCATAATTCTTCAGTCCCTTCCCAAGATTGTAGGGACCCCCCCCAGAGCTGATGAAGGAAACAGCTTCAGAAAAATAACTGGTTGAACCTATGCAGAAGAGCATGAATATATTTACAAGTACAATAATAATCAAGCCTGATTTTACCTGATAAGTCAGATAATAACTGTAAAAAAAGAAAAGAAAGTGTAAGCTTGAATACACTACCAAAGAATAATAAATAAAGAATAATATAGAGCAAAAAGAAGGTTTTGGCTATTATAATAACTTTCTATTTTTAGGAATTGCAGCTGGTAACCCCTTTTCAGCTGTACTTCAACCCATATTTAATTTTTGAAAAATACCAGGTAAGGAATAGCTCTTTACTTCCCATTACTTTAAAAATTGCTTTCCTAAAAAAGGATTTTTTCAAAGAAAAGTTAACAGCCAGAGGAGTGTGCATAGCTGTGTTGGCCTCAGGCTGCTTGGTGCTTGGTGATGACTTGTTAGTAGTAGGTAAAAATAAATGGAATTTACTCTGAATGATTAAAGAAATCCAAAACAAACATAAAGATTACAGATACTGCTATAGAGGGATAGATGAATACTAAAACAAGGAAAGATTAAAATGATTAACCAAGTCAAACTTAAAATAAACAGACCAAAAATAAGAGTAAGGCTATTGTCCCCTCCCTAAACCTTATTAGGGCAAGAGCAGCATTTGTTCTTTACTGAAAAAAAAATTGCGTTTTGTTTAAAAAAAAAACAACAAAATAATACCACAATGCTATTCAAGGTTTACAAAGGAGAGCTACTGCAAATAAGAATTGGACTACAAATTTTGTTCATTTTAGGATCCATCTATTCATCCATTGCAGTATCTACTACCTTTATGTTTTATGTAATTATTCATTTGAATTTTAGTTTGTTCTGGTTTTCATTTATTCACACATAGCAATTTCTGTTGGTGTCCAAACGCCATCACACTATGGCCTTTCTTTTGGAAGTGGGGGCAGCACACTGACACTAATACTGCAGTGGTATGGTGGAAAACGGCATGGCTTTAGAATATGTAGATACTTGACGTTTCTAGGGAGGCTGGAAAACTGTAAGTTTGGACAGTGTGAGATATAAAAGAAATTAAACAATTTATTTCAAACTGGAGTGATAGAACAAGAAAATAAAAATAAAAAAAGACAACTTGATTTTTTTTTCAAAAATAAAAGATTGATTCATTGGCAAACTGCGATGCTTGGTGTTTAATTAATCTAATAGAAATTTATTGTCTATGTGTTTGAAATCTGAGCTAGAGACACCTTAAAATGTATGCTAATGTTTGTCCAGCTGATCTGCCTACTTAAAAGCTTACAGTATCTACTAGAGAATCTTGAGGCGTGTTATTATAATCATCTCAAAACTACAAGCTGTAATACCAATGTAGATACAAATGCCCAAATAGAAAGTAATTGTCACACTTGTAAAAAAACGAAATTAATTTATTTAGACATCTCCAGTATTTCCAGTGATTTCTTGATTTCAGTAAAAGAAAAAAGAAAAATCAGTTCTCTCACTATACAAACTGAGACACGGCTTAACGACACTGTAGCATTGGACCCCAAATCAAATAGTAAAATTAAAAGGGCAAAATGGATATGCTTTAGCTTAATTTTCTGTCTTTATGCATTCCAGTGTAAATAAATAATATAGTTTTGATTTACTCTGGAAAGTAAAGGTTATGGGGGAGCATAGAATCAAATGGTAATGTAAACCTTTCCAAGATTTTGATTGTGTTGATGATTTGAATGTCCCAGTTGCAAAAAACGACATATCAGAAATGCTTCAGGAACATTTGATGATATTAAGTTGAAACTTTGAGCTTGTGCTAAAGGGGATTTTGAAGAAACCAAAGGTACTATGCGCATACTGCTACTAATGCGCATACAACTATTGCTACTACCCAGGCTAAGAGTACTAAGATGAAGATTTCAAGAAATATTTAGGTGGACGGAATTCATATTTTATCCTTGATAAGTTGTAAGATTTTCGTTGGGTTTTTCGTTCACAGTAGCATCACAGGCTGGATAATCTGAAAAATTTAGCTAACCAAAAATGCTGTGAAAGTGTAGGATTTTGTGCTGGGTTTTAGGAGAAAAGATATTATTTGATAAACTTTTGACTTGCAGTTTATTTATCTGTTAAAATACTATAAGAAAATATGTGAGAATCCTCAATCGCATCGGCAGGGGCGTCCCGAAGGGGGTGGGGAGGGGAGCGCCGCCCACGCTACTTTTTGGCATTTGGTAACACTTTCACCAAAGGCGAAAATTTCACCAGAAATTTTGCAAAATCGGCCAAAATTTAGCTAAATTCTTGATTTCTGCAGAAAATTCGGTATAAATCAGGTAGCAATTCGGTATTATTTAAAAAGATCGCTCCCCCCCCCCCAATAAAATGAGCCTCGGGAAGCCCCTACGCATCAGTCCACAAATCGTAATTGACGCTTTTAATTAAGAATATAAAAAAAAAAAATAGATGGAAAGAGAGAAAGAACCATGGTTATAAGTAAAGAAACAGAAAGCACCACAATTTACCAAAGGAAACAAGAGTTTTATTGTCATTACACATTAACATTTTTGTTTATGTCCCATTCTGAACGAAATACTTAAAACCAAAATTTTATATAATTAAATACAGGAAACATGAGTTCATTTTATTATCAGAATAGATTTAAGTCTATTTATATTATTGCCCCTCCCTCCATCTCTAATGCCTGTATATAGCACCAGGGTAAAGGAGAAACTTTAAGTGATTTTGTTGGTTCTAAGTAATTTGCAATTGTTTCTCTGTAACACTTTCCCAAATAATAACAATATAAAAAAAAGTCATCAAACTTATGTTAATGTCCAGGTATTAAGGAAGAGATGGGACACAGTCAAGGAATACATTTACAGTTTATTTACTGCTTTGCTAGGCAAAACTTAACATACCACTTTATACGCCTTTTAATACATATTCCAAGTTTGTTAATGGCTATGTTTGTGATTGTTTTGAGAAGAAGCAGCATATTACACATGAACTTTCAGACTACAACGTTGGATATTTTCATGAATTATGAGTTTAGTTTTTTCAAAAATTAGGGCAAGAGCAGCATTTATTATTTACTGAAAAAAATTGCGTTTTCTTTAAAAAAAAAAAAAACGACAAAATAATACCACAATGCTATTCAAGGTTTACAAAGGAGAGCTACTGCAAATAAGAATTGGACTACAAATTTTGTTCATTTTAGGATCCATCTATTCATCCATTGCAGTATCTACTATCTTTATATCTTATGTAATTATTCATGTGAATTTTAGTTTGTTCTGGGATTCATTTATTCACACATAGCAATTTCTGTTCATTTTAAGTTTAAATTTTGTTCCATATGGCTTTATTTTGGCTCATTTTATGTTTAATTTGGCTCTTTATTTTCATTTGGAAAACTTTGCTTTTTTTAAAACATTTCTTAAATTACCTTCTGTTAGTTTTTTAGTTGACTTATTTTCATTGTAGATTAATTGCAGGAATATTTGGCAAATGCTTCAGTTTTCTGATTAAAATTAAAATGTTGATTTGGGCATGTATTTTCGGCTATAATTTGAATGCTCAGTCTAAATGTTCAACCAGCACTATCTTTTTGCAATAATATTTAATAGGCCTATACCATTAGTATTGTATTTCTGGTAGAAGGGGCAGGGATTTTTATTTTCTAAATCCACCTTTTTAATAAAAGTCTATGTTTTTTTGTTGGAACTGTTTTTGTTTGAACAAATTTACATCAAGATCATTTATAAAAGAGTGCTATTTTGTTGTCTTAACAAAAAACAACTATGAATATTCATTGAAAACAGATCTGTTTCCTTTTTTGTCTTAACTGGGGTTCACTTAGACCTGTTCATATGCTGCAAAATTTTCATACAGATCAGCCAAAACAGAAATATTTGCAATACAAATGATACAGTCATATTCAAAATGATTAAAGATTAATTGTCCTCAATAAGGTCCACTGAGCCTAGTTAACATGTTTTGCCTATTTTGAGGTGTCACAAACCAGTACAGTCCATTTTTTCAAGATGATCTTGTCTTAGAATTTTTTTGCTGGTGTATATACAGGGGTGGCAATTTGGGTTTTCATTACTTTTCCAGAATTCTTATTTAAAAAAAAACTTGCCCTTCCTCCACATTTTTGCAAATTGGCACCAATGTTTATATGTCCAGCAAGTTTTATGCTGATATAAAGGAATATAGAATATGTTTATGGTCTGTCATCAAAGCTCAGTGAATAATTTGTTTTGGAAATCATATTGATTGTGTGTAAATGACCCTGTTGGTATTTTGTCTCTCAATCTATATTTATTTGATTTAATGACGTTTGATGCTGAATAGAGAGACTAAATTTATATGAATCCAAAATGTACTCTAATCCAAGTAAGATGGAATCTTCTTATTCTTAATACATGATGTCTAAGAACACCAGAGACAAGTTATTTCATCTCTTTACTGTGCTGGCTACAGCAATGGGGCATGATTATGGCCTATTAAACTAGGCAGTTTGGGTGCCATACACTTGTAGCATTAAGGAAAATGCTGGTAGGCTTGTCCCCTCTTTAGTATTTCAGTGGATGACTTAAATACCATTTTATCATGACAAGGAGTCAGTCTAGAATTCAGAAATGCATTGAATGTGTCTTGTATTTTAGCCAAGGAGCACTAGCCATTGAGGGCAATGGTCTCCTCATAATGGTGCTGACATTTTAACAAGACATGCTGGATTGTTTCATTAGCTAAGAAGTAAGTGCACATAGTGGACAATGATGTAACCTATATTTAGGTAGAATACTTTTGAGAACAAGGGCACCAGATTTTAGCCTGAAATATAGAATTGTACAAAGTTTTGAGTGGAAAGATGGTGATGACTGTTTGCTGTGGCTTGTTTGCCTGATTATTTGACTTGTATTTAGGTTGGAGCATGAGCTTGGGGTTAAGGAGGTGGCCTTGGCGCCTAGTAGCTCTACTGTTTTGTTATAATTGATGTTGTTGCATCTTTGGACTTGTTATAAATATATCTGATTGCCTTTTTTCCGAAAGTTCAGAAGCCACCTTTTAATGTTAATTTGGTCCTATGTTATCACCAGCAATTTTATTTTTGTTTTAGAGCCAGCATGTTGTAGATTGAGTCTGTTAAAGTTAAAGTCGATGGCGCACAATGTAGCACATAAAATGGAGGAACCAAGTGGGAAGGAGTAAAGATTAAGGTTCTGAGAGGATATACATGCAGCTACAATAGCTATGAGCCTGGGGAGCTTACGGTTAAATAAATTTCCATGCAGTATCTAAATTCCAGATGCCAAGTGAGGCAGAAAAGTGTTTGGTCCTGCTGCAAACACAAGTAGTATACATGGAGCTGCTAGCTTAGAGTTATCTTCAGCAAAAATGCTCTGCACCATAGGGTTGGGTTTTAGGTTTTTATTGGTTGGAGCAAGATCAGCTTGGCAAAATGGTAGGTACATTTCCCAAGGAGGGGTTTCAGCAAAGGGATACGTATAAGTGGTTTGTTGACATTAATTCGGAACCTCAGATAGAAATAGATCCCATGATGATTGGGTTTGGGGCAAACTAACTTCATTTAAAAAGTAGGGCCATATACTATGTTCTTGCTGCCATATCCCTGGATTTTTTAAGAATATTTGTCTCTCTGACAGGGCTTTTTTCTCTTAGGGACATCAATCAAGATATCATTGACAATTCAGACAGAGGAGTGTGCTTGTGCAGGTTCGAATGTGTTTGTGCTATTGGAATGGCAGAGTTTTTGTAAAAATCCAAGGACCTTAAAGGTAGATTAAGAGATTAGCATATTAGAAAAGTAGTAGGGTACACTTGGAGAGGAATCGGATCCCGTGTTTTAATTTGGAACAGATAAAGAGTGTGTAAAAATCCAATATGATTGTTGGGGGCCAACCCACTTACTTCCAGCTAGTCTTTTTAGTATAAAAAGTCTCTGAATTAACGCTAGATTTCTGTTCATCCCATAACGATTTGGAATATATCTTTATATCAAGTAGCTTCACAGAATTAAAGTATGGGGTCTCACTGGATGGTATTTTAGTTGGTATGGAGAGATCTCTTCTACAATTAGTAAATATGATTGCATTGCTTTTAGTGACTGATATTGGGAGACCAAACGCTAAAGGAAATCTCCGACGTAATCTTACATCCTGTTGGATAAGTCTTTGAAGAAATTCAGTGACCCTCCCAGACTTCCAACTATTCAGATCATCAGTATAAAGGCCAAATGTTGAATGAGATATTTTGAGTTCTGATACATATAGGTTGACAAAGAGAGGGCTCAAACTATCTCCTAGAGGAAGGCCCTTGGTAATAAGAATTGCCTCCCATTTTGGGTCATTTACTTGAACATAGAAAATTCTTTTGGTTAGAAAGGACTTTATGAAACCAATGAAGGAGTAGGAAAAATCTAGGTTAGTTGGGATTCTCCAGCAGTTTATCATAGCGTACATTGCAATAGGCAACTGACCAATTAAGCAGGAGAGCCATTGTGAAATGTCTACTTTTAAGAGAGATACTAATATCAGTTTCCAGGCAGGTAATGTTATCTATGGAACTATGCCTTTTCTGAAGCCCATTTACTCTTTTGGAAGGATGTCGTTGATTTCAGAAAATTATTCAATCTTGGATATGACAAGCCTTTCAAGGACTTTACCAAAGGCAGGTAGAACTGAAATGGGTCTGTAAGACTTATGGTCACTGGATGACTAAGTGGGTTTCAGGACAGCAAACACAAGGGCAATCTTCCAAGCATCTGAAAAAATTTAGGTCTTTTCAAAAGAGATTATAAAAATTCAGGGGGGCATTATTTATGACATCATGGAACCTCTTAACATGATGAGGAAAACTCATCATCTTGTGGAAAAAACCCAATATTAAGTGATTTAGTGCTGCATTAAATTCATCCTGGAAGAAAGGTTTCACTAGGGCATTTTAATACACAGAAGTGTTTGACAGAGTACAAAAAGGCGTACGTGTAATTTTAGTTATCAGTTGCAGTCAGAGAACCATCCTGGAAAGTATCGTATTTACGGTGAACAATCAGCTGCTTCCCGCCCTTGAGTTGGCTGGTAAAATGGTGGATCTTTGATGGTGGGGCTCTAACACTTGAACTGAAAATGGAAAAAAATAACCCTCTTTTGTTCCCAAAGAGGGTTATTTGCATTAAAATCACCAAAAATGAAGCGATTGTGTCCTGAGAGTTCAGACTCCAGAGCACATTGGATAGTCGTTATTCATTACTGAATTTGGGTGGTTGCCAATTCACTTTGGATCCTTTAAATTAAAGGAATTGTAGTTTTTGGGTGTTTGTCCAAGTTTCAAACACTGCACATTTGAGAGGCATCTTGGTATGTTTTATAAGCTTTCGGTTTTCCAAAGGGGAACAAAGAGTCCAATTGGGAAGCAACTGGTAAGATAAAAAGGACGGTCTTACTAGTTTGTAGCCCTTTAAAGTTAGACTTACCCATGCCATGGGCTTCAAGAACCTTCAAACATCTCCTCTTTGTAATTCACGAGACCATCTTTCAAGTCTTCTGTTGACAGTTCAGTTGTGACATTGTAAAAGACTATTTCTGTTTATATTGAGGAGGAGGCTTCCACGATTCATGTTTAACAGAGATAATACCAATTCTATTTTGATTAATCGCCTTGCAGGTATCTTCTCTGTCTTAGAGTATAGCAGTAAAATAGCCGTTTCTGTTTAAACTCACAGTGAAACTGCATCTTAGAGATTTGAAAAGGTTCATTTTTGCTAACAGTGACAGCAAAAGCTTGTTCCTTCATGGTTGGGGCGAAGAGAACTATTGGCCTGTTCTTGATTTCAATAGCTAGGATGGTGCAGGAGTTTTGTGTTATTTCAGGGGGATTTTTGTGTTTTTATTTTCTTTCAACAGTCTGAAATCATCATTCAACTGGGCATCAGTTTGGAAATCTGAGGATTCTGGGACAGATATCATGATATCGTTCAGGCTGTCATCGTCGGAATTACATATACGCATAGCAATAGGATTCTCAACATCTACGTGCCAACCAGAAGGTTAATCCCCTTCCCTGAGGGGACTGGAAGAGCTGTGACACATGAGGTTAAGAAAAATTCCAGAATACGATTTGCAAGTCAGTATAAATGCATAAAAATTTCCACCAAAAAGCATATCAATGGATTCTTCTCGTTTAAATAAGAAAGAAAAGGATAAAATCCTTTGAATGAAAGAATTTACTAGTACTACTAACAAATCACTGTGACATCGCGCCCCCCTAGGCCAACACAGCTACGCACGCTCTTCTTCCATTCTGATCTATTCAAAGCCTCCCAAGAAGTTTCAGTTTGCGATAAATCCTTCCTTAAGATCTCTTTCCGCTCCATTCAGGGACGACCTGCTTTTTGTCTTGCCCTAGACGGTTGGCCAAAGAACGATCCTGTGGTAATCTGTCATCCTTCATCTGCAGAATGTGTCCTATCTATCTCAATCTCTCTCTCATTATAGCCCTAGAAAGCGGGATAGAACCACATTGTTTGCATAGCTTACTGTTTGAAATATTGTCAATCAGACTGGTACTCAAAAGAATCCGTAGACAATTCCCTGTTAAACATCTAACATATCCTCCGTCTTTTGGAGCGCCCACGTTTCAGAACCACACTTGAGCACTGTTATCACTGTAGCTTCCAGTATTTGAACCTTGGTTGGCAGACTGATCTTCCTATTCTTCCAAACTTGTGAAAAAACACCTTGGGCCTTGATTATTTTACTTTTAACACTTTTATTGCACTCACAGTTATTACTAATAACCCTTGCTAGTTAAGTGAAGCTACCCACTTGATTGATCTTCTGGTTTCCCAACATCACCTCCACCTTTACTTATTCTCAGTGTAAGCGACTAGTCTTCTTAACGTTAATTTTCAATCCTATTTTTGAACCCTGAATTCTCAAAACCTCCAAAAAATTGTTCATTTTACTAACATTTTCATATAGGACATTCAAAGTATCGGCGTAATCTATGTTTAATTGAGTTTTGCTTTCCTATTTGATTCCGTGCTCTCCCTTAGCCTTTACCTTGTTCCTTAGAATAAAGTCCATCGAAGTGATCCATATAAATGGGGATAGAACGTAATCCTGTCAACCTTCTGATTTAATACAAAACCAGCTGCTAACCTCATTTCCTAGTTACTAACCCGTGTTTATCTGGTATACCTTAGAAGGGTGAATCAAACGCTTTCTCATAATCTACAAAACAGAGGACTAAACAGATCTGGTGACTCAGACACTTCTCAATTATTAATCCAATAGATAAATTTGTTTGATGTATCCTGTCTGCTTCCTACTGCTTCCTACTTAGTTCATACTAAGCATTGATTCCTGCAGAAACCAAGCTAATGCCTCTATAATTATTACATTTACTCTTGTCACCTTTTTTATATAGGGGTTTAATTAAAGCTCTAAAATTGCTAGGTATCTCCTCTTTTTGAAAAATAAGATTCGTAGTCTTTAGTAATTTATCTCGCAACTTCACAGCCACCATCTTTAAAAAATTCATTTACCACACTGTCAGCACTTGGGGCGTTGTTATTTTTAATCCTTTTAGAACTGTTTTTAATTCTTCCTCGCAGAATAAATCTTCCTTTGCTTAAAAAGTGTCACGGTTTTTTTTTTATCATTTCCTATAACTTTATCACGGTTTAACACATTTTCAAAATATTCGACCTTTCTCTCTTTAACTCTTTACTTATTGTTAATTGTGTCTCCTTTTTTTTTATCTTTACCTGGGACAAGTCCATAATAATTATTCCCTCTCATTTTTTTAAGATGCCATTACAACATTTTACTATTATGCCCTCTGGCGGATCTTCAACAATTTTGTCCATGGCCTCCACTTCACATCTTAATTGATGTTTTAATGTTTCCTCTACTTTCCTTACATTCCTCTTATTTTAATATGATCTATCACTCAAGTAATTCTTGTACAAGCCCTTCCCTCTTTTCTGCTAAACTTTATTGCTAGCTTCGTTTCTAACTTTCCCCCCTAAGATACTATCTGCTACTTCACAAACCAATTTCCTGAAACTATTCCATCTATATTCTACATTGTCAGATTTTGGACGTTCCAGTTTAATATTCAACTGTTCCTGGAGCGTTTCTCTCAAGTTCTCATCTTGGAGTCTACCAATATTATAACTTCTTGGAAGGTAGTTTCTCTTCCTAAATTTCAGCTTTAGAATAACCCTAGACACTACTAGATGGTAATCTTTCTTTTAACATCAATAATAGCACTCCTATGTATGGTACCCTACTATCTTGTTTACTAGGGCCTGCCAGTCTTCAGTTTACAGTAACATAATCAATAAGGTTGGCCGTCTAACCATCACGTGGGTACCATGTTAACTTATTAACCATTTTATAACCAAATGCTGCATTGGTCATAACTAGATTGTTATACCTACAAAATTGCAGCAATCCACAACCGTTGCTACTTTCTTTTCCTATCCCAAATTTATGTTGAATAAGATACCATCTATTCCCATTTCTACCAAACTTAGGGACAACTAATAGGGTCTACCAAAGAGCGATAAATTGCTTCTAAATAATTTTTAATCCACATTATATTTCTATTTATAATTAAAGTGAAGTAAAAATATAAAACAGGGAAAATATTAGGATGTTTTTAGGTATGAACTTTTATAAATTGTTGACTTGTAAAACATTAGATAACTAGATTGGATAAGTTTAAAGGGGCTTGGGCAATTCTTAAGTTGAATAATTCATAGTTTGACAGTCTTTACGTTTTCTAGGTATGGAGAGTGTTGACCTCATTTCTATTTTTTGGAGGACTTGGATTCAACTTACTATTCAACATGATTTTTACATATAGATATTGCAGAATGCTGGAAGAAAATTCTTTTGCCGGTAGGACAGCCGATTTTGTATTCATGCTTTGTTTTGGAGGATTCTTTACTGTGGTAAGCGCTTTTTCTTTACTTTGGATTCATCGACTGAGAAAATAACTTTTTTTTATTGTTATTATTTTTGAGTATGGACAGTGTTGATTTTTTGATTTTTTGTTTTTTTTGCATGTCCCCAGTAAGGTTTCCTAGAGTTATGTCTTCCTTAAGCTGTCTTTCTGACCTTTTTAACTTCACTCTATCTTCAAAGTTCTTGTGGTCCTAATGCAGACAGCATTTTAATTTCTGTAGCTGGAGGCTTTTTCTTGTTCTTCTTGTTTGGATTATTGTGGAAACGTTTTCGCGTAATTCTGTTGCTGGAATCAAGTTTTGGGCCGTGTGACTAGTTGTTGCAGCTGAGATAAAACCCCAAGTTCCGTTTTACCGAACAGAGGTCGATTCTACTGCTCTTTCTTCTTCTATTTCACAGCAGGCGGGCTTTTCAATCGATACTATTTAGCCCTTTTTCTTTTGCTTCACTCTATGGGCTACAGAGCTACTGGCTTGGTTGTCTCTTATTTGTTAGATATTCTCAAATATCTTTCAGTAGATCTTTCGACTCAAGGAGTTCAAATATAAGGTGATAGATGTCAGTTTCTATGCTCTGTGTGCAGGTATAGTTGGCTAGGCTCTTGGCTGATAGTGAGATTTTTTGGTGTTTGAAGCAATTTGACAGTTTATAATGCAAGGTATGTTGTGCAGACGTCAGCATTTTACATTCAAATAGACAGTGGTCAATTGTTTCATTATTCATTTTACAATGCCTGCAGAGAGGGGACAGGGGAACTGAACCACTTGCATTAGGAAACTGGTACGAGAAAGCAAGAAAATTTAGTCTATTTGTTCCAGAACGAATTCTATGATAAATTTTAGAAAAATACTTATTGGGAAAGGGGGAAAGGATAGGATTATTTTTATTAAACATAGTATCTGATAGTCTCCATCGATAAATATCTCTAATGGGGATTGGTCTCCCACTTGGCTGGTCGATATTTATAGCATTTTTTGCTATTTCATCAACCTGATGATTACCACTTATACCAGAGTGGCTAGGAATATACTGAAGGTAAGTTCTTATGCCACTTGAAGCAAGATTATCTATAATACTAAGACAATGATAAGTGTCAATATCCAACTTATACTGAGGAGCTGAAGACAGCAACTCAAAGCTTGATAAAGAGTCGGAATAAACTATTATATTATTAGAATTAGCAATCAGAGGTTGGTTTTCCATAAGGTGTTCTAATGCCATGATTATGGCATTTAACTCTGCAGACATTATGAATACGCTATTATACAATCTCTCACCCAATGCAAGTTTCAGGTGAGGAAGGAAAACACCACTTGCTAGCTTCTTATTCATTTTGGACTAATCAACAAAGATTTGGAAATATTTTTTAAAGTAATTGTATTAAGTTCAGCTAATTTTTTCTGGACAAAAGAGATGGGTGTTAAATCTTTAGTCCACTTTAAGAAATCAGTATTTATTATGGGGATTGACCAATTCCATGGAGGGGAATGGGGGGAAAGTAGGTGCAATAGACTTTGCGGGTACAGGGAACTTCTTCTGAATATTGGCATACTCATCTGCAATGCCTCTATACATGGCTGGATTTCTTAACCAATTATGTAGAATGTGTGAGCTATTTGATTCAATTTTTGTAAGATGTAAGATGTGCTCTTTCACAGGAGAGCATCTTCTGCGTCTTCTTCTTCTTGTTGTTTGGATTAATATGAAGATGCTTTTGTAGGATCTAATCACCGGCACCAAATTCCGAGCCGTGCTGTGTGCTGCTGCAGCTGAGTTCGAACTATATGTCTCGTACTCCCTAGCTGAGATCAAGCCCACTGCGCCACTACAGGACTTGTCTCTTGACTTGCGAATTGCAACGTATTTTCTATGTAATATGAAATCTATCCACGTAATAAGTCTGTGAAGTATAGTACACGACTGATGGTATGCTGTATTGCCTTTTTTGTGAGTCTGTTCTGTACTCAACGAGCCTCATTTAAAGAGTTAAAAATTGATATAAAGGAATAAGAGACTAAACCAAAACCAGCAAGCCCATATAAAGAAGAATAAAAAACTACGCAGGCTATTCTGCATTTGCAATACATTGCAAATAGGTGAAAAAATAAATGAATTAGGGCATTTGCCCTAATTCATATAAAAAATACAACGTAGAAAAGCTTGTTTTTGTGTTTTGCGTTTATTTTTATTTTATTTTATTATTTTTACATTAAAGGTGATCAAAAATTTTTTTTTATCATCTGCGTCTTCAATGTTCATTGTTTCCAAGTTAGACAAATAGTTTGAAATTTTAGTGGCAAGAAAATACTTGAAAAATTTTAGGGCTTAATTTTCTACCACAGTCTTTTCTACAGTTTTTTTTTCATGATTCTAAGTTATCACTGAATTCAAACGTGTGGACAATATTAGAAATCATTTCGAGATTTAAAAGTGGATGAACTTCAGTTGTAAAATTATTTTGAAGAGAAACTTAAACGTGCAGCCACAGGAGTGAAATGAATTTAATAACTTGAAGAATGAAATTGAACAACTGGAAAATTGGAATTAGTCTATATAAGCACTGTGAACCTAAGATCAGAAAAAGACCAAAATGAAAGTCATACATAATTGATTGTACCAACAATGGCTATGGACTAAATCACAAAGGTGAAAAACACCTTGTCAATAACTGGTTTGAGATTAGTATTAGTATGTAGCCTACAGGGTTTTATTATTCTCGTCCTTCTTTTTCGTTTTTCATCAATAAAATCATAAGTTTACAGTGAATATTAGTGCAAAAATTCTTCACTTTATGTGATGTCGTAAATAATACTTATTATGAATAATATAAAAAAGGATAAGATAATACTTAAAAAAGGATAAGATGAAATATGAAAGGATAAGATAAAAAGGATAAATAATACTTATTATAAATAAAATAAAAAAGGATATGAATAAAATAATAAAAATATGTAAAACAACTTCTACCCCCATGCCTTCTCAATACCAGAACATAATTTGTACTTTGCTAAAAAAAAACAAAAAAAACGTTTTAAATGTTTTCACTTTTTTTACTTTCATAAATAAAAAAATATCAAAAATTTAAGGAACAAATATCAGTATATGTCAATTAAACTGCAATCCACGTTCTTTTTTTTTTCAGTAAAACGCAAATTATGTTGTGGTCTTGAGAAGGCATGGGCATTATTAGTCTTACTAACGTTAATTTTTGCTCTTTTTCGGTTTGACTCGGTTATTAATTGTAATTTCTGTTCGTTTTGAGTTTCATTTTATTTATTGATGGTGATTTGTGCTAGTTTTACGCTTGAGAGGTTATTTGATTTTATTTCTGCTCATTTTTTGCTTAATGGAGCTCTACACTTTTCTTCGAAAAATTAGTTTTTTGGAAAAAAGTCTTTTAAATTAATTTCTGTTCGTTTTTTATTGACATAGTCTTTTTCATGGAAAAAATAATTTTTTATATCTTTTCAGTTGTTTTCTGTAAGAATCCATAGTTTGGGTTGCTATTCGTATGTTGGACAAACTTTTTCAACAATTTTTAATCCTGTCACAAATAGTATTGTTTAATTTAGGTTTATATCTACTCAAGTTTACTTGAAAAATAATACTTAATATCATTCCGAAAAAAGTCCATTATAATTCTATTATAAGTCTATTATCTATTACAAAGTCTATTATAAAAAAAGGTCTATTAATTTTATACCTTCTGAAGTTGACCTTCTACCTATGCTCTATGAAAGCACGAACACACTTATGCTGTTTCGGTTAGTTTGCACAGTAAGACCGGAAACAGAAAAAGTAGTAGCTCTGGAAGTTTAAGCTTAATAATGCCCCCGGCCATTCTCAATATGATGCCTGTGTCTTCTTATTGAAAGTCAAAAAAACAATGCCAATTGATTTAGTTTAAAGCAACATTTGCTTTCAAAGCATAATGGGCCAATTGCATAATTGTGGAGGGTTGACATGCCCAATATCCCTATAGACATAATTGCCGGACCGTTCTACTATGCTGAACAAAATAATTGTTTTAAAGTTTGACTGGATGCATTTGAAAAAAAATGGGCTTGAGAGAAGGGCCACTTGCCCTCCAATCCCTTTTTACCTTTTAGAAAGGGCACTAAAACTTTTCATTTTGAATCAAATTAGTTCCTTTAAAATTTTCAGTGATATTTTTAGCTGTTATAGAGTGGTGCTGCCTATGATATTGCTTATATGCTCTTTTGAAAACCTACATGCATACAATTTTTTCGTTTACCTGAAACTCCTAAACGTTCCCTATAAGTTTCACCTTCATAACCTTAGCGTTATTAGTTACAGTAACTGTAGTGGTAGTATTAAAAGTATACACATAGTACCTTCTGGCTAGTTCAAAATCCCTAGTTCAAAGTCGTTCTTCAGATATTGCTTTTTCACATTTTTGAAAGTCCACATGCTCATAGTTTGTTTCGATTTAATTCAACATCTTTCAACATCTATATTCCTTAAAAACTTCCCCTTAATACCCTTAGCTTGCAAAGTAGCACTAGTTGTATCAGTATTAGTAGCAGTATATACATAGCACCTTTGGTTTCTTCAACATCCCCTTAGACACGTGCTGAAAGTTTCAGCTTAATACCATCAACCATTCCTGAAGCATTTCTGATGCATCCGCTTGACAACCTCTGCAGGCATAGTGTGTTTCGAATTAGTACCATACAGTTTTATGGCAATCCGTATACACATACTTATAAGGGCATTACTTATAACCCTTGCGCTGAGGGCTCTGGGGGGGTTGTCATCCTCAAAGACATAATTTCCAGACCACTAAACTAGGCTATACAAAATGGCAATAAACAAATCTCAAAATTTTGATTAGATGTATTTTGGAAATTGATGGGAATGAGGGAGCTTGTTGCACCCAATCACTTTTGACTACTAAAGGGCACTGGCCCTTTCAATTTCCCATCGGATGAGCCTTTTCCGAAGTTTCTCCAGAAAACAAATGGTCATCTCAAAATTTCTTTCATATGCATTTCCGGAAAATACGAGGTGTGGGGGGGTATCCACCCTCCGATTACTTTCCACTTTAAACAGGACACTAGAACTTTTGATTACCAATCCAGTGAGCCCTTTCTGAAGTTTATACGACCACGCTTTCTATAAAAATCATATATGCCCCCAGGGCATAACTTACAACTCTAGCCCTGAGGGCTGGGGGTGGTTGTCATCCTCAACGACATAATTTCTGGACCTTTTAACTACGCTGAACAAAATGGCTATCTCAAAATTCTGATCGGATGTATTTGAGGAAATGGTGGGCGTGGCAGGGGGGTTAGTTGCCCTCCAATCACTTTTGGCAATTAAAAAGGGCACTATTCCTTTCAATTTCCAGTCAAATGAGCCCTTTTCGAAGTTTCTACAACTCCTTCGATACGAAGTGCCCTGGTCTAAGAAAAACTAGACCAAAGAAAAAAAAACATTGTGCCAACATCGCTCTTTACTTAGGCAGCGCCATTGCGTTGCCTGTGATATAAAGAGCAATAAGTATTCTGTTATTAATGCCTTTCCAGCCTAAACAAGACTTAGCAGCTTCCTTATTCATCATGAGCCCTACTCCCTGCTTTTGTGATCCATCCTTCCCGCCTGAGTAAATAAATTACATATCACCTAATTTCATGCTTCCCATCCCTGGGATATGAGCTTCTGAAACTCCTAATAAGTCCAGTTTGAATCCGCTGAATTCGTCAATCAAAATGTCGATATGATAGTCATTTTTTAACGTCGTAACATTCCAAGTTCCATTTTTTATGTTGTTTAAATCAGTGAAATTATTTTGGCCTCAGAAAAAGCAATGGTCCCGGATACCAGTGTAGGACGGGGATCACATATCTTCTCAAGTCTACACTGAAGTGCTTAATTTTTATTTTTTTAACGTCGTAACGTTCTAAGTTCTAATTTTCATATTTTTTAAATCATTGTAATTATTTTGGTCTCAGGAAAAGCAGTGGTACCAGATACAAGTGCAGGACGGGGACCAACACATCTTCTCGAGTCTATACCGAAGCGCTTAAGCCGGCTTAGAAACAGACAGCACGAAGTCCCTGGGACCTCCAATATGAATGGAGGCTTTGTACAATCCTGGGGTCATCTTGGTTGCAGCATGGTTTTCAGCACTTGACGATGCTCTTCTATCAACAAAGGTTAAATTGTGCACAGACAGTGTCAAGCCTATTGCCTCTGACTCGTTATATGTTCATGCCTACAAATATTATGCTACTACGGTGAGGCAACCGGTAGTAGATAAATTAGCTAGGAAGAGGTATTCAGCCCGAAAACGCCCGCCAAACCAGGCCAAGCCCAGAAGAATTTTCCATTAATCTGAATCACATGCGAATGCTGTGTTGTTTTCTAGGCCATAATTTCCTCGAGGGACGCCACTCCTCAAGTGGGAATAGGGCTGTCCATGAGGTCCTCAGTCTTGCAGGTACCCGGAAAGGATTGAGGCAGCCCTTTGCAGAGGCCGCTGTTTGTAGATCTGGATCTTGCGCCCTGTCGCAGTTGTCCTTCTATAGAGGATCCTCCCGTGAAGATGTTCTGTGTCACCATGCAATTTAACCCATTACTGGGAGAAGGTTTGTAGCTCACAGGACGTGTGGACACACCAGTGGGCCCTGTTGAGTGCGCATTTGAGAAGCCTTTTTCCTCCTCTCTCTGTGCTTACGGTCCCGGACGAGGGTGCCCCAGTTTCTATTATAGACCCCCAGGGATAAGGTCCCCCCTTTGTCCATGCCTTCTATGAAGGTACCCTACATATCTGTTGGGTGTTATCCTATTGCCACCTGGGGACGCTCTGAGTGGCCTGGGAGAGGCCGCTACTGAACAGTAGACCCATAAATCTACTATGACAAGCCTAAGTCCATTATATGAAGCCTAAATATTCTGTCAATCCTAAATCTATTATCTCAATCTTAAATCTATTATTTCAAGCCTGAATCCGCTATGTAAACTAAAGTCTGCTATGTCAAGCCTAAATCTACTCTGTCAGGCCTAAATATGCTATGTCAAACCTAAGTATACTATGTCAAGCCTAAATCAACTATGTCAAGTCTAAATCTACTATGTCAAGCCTGATCTACTAATTATGCTTACTGCCAGAAAGAATGTTTTATATTTGGTTATCAATCTCTAATTTATAAATAATTAGTTCCACATTTCAACGCTTGACTCAGTCCAATTTCCTTTATGTGGCTGACAATTGGTTTCAATCCATCCTGTATGGTGGTTATGTTCATTATTCACATTATGTTCGTTATATTTTGAGGTAACCAATAAGTTAATTTATATGACGGTCCAGACTAGCTTCCTGTCCAGCACCAGACCAAGGTAACAAACCTTTCAACATGGGGTATAATCTTTGAATAGATTAATACCCCGGGAGGGGTAATATCCTTCTCCCTGCTGAAATGCATTACGGCAGATTTTGATGGCGAAAATTCCATGTTATTACCCATTGCCCACATTTCAAGGTGGCCTAGGCCTTTCTGGATGCAGGATTTCGGGGTGTTCATAAGACAATAAGCTTTTTATATTATTTTTATACTGTAGCGCTGAATGAAAGAAATGTATTCTAAGAGAGCACGGATATTTTTTCATATCCGAAGTTAATACGGTGAGTGAGAAGGGAAATCTTGGAAAGTAGTTGATTTAGATGATCATATCTACAAAGTATGTTTCAAAACAAACATAGAACTCAAAAAATTATTTTGGAGCCACTCCAATGGCTCCAAAATAATTGTAAAAATTAGGAAAACTCTCAGGGAACTTCCCTCCCAACGGAATATTCTCTCTGTGGAAAATTGTCCCTCACTAAAAATGTCTGCATATTTTCCAATTACAAATACTATATGTAAACAATGGACCAATTTCATTTGTCTTTTCCCAAGGGCTATAGGAGGTTATATAATTCCAGGATGCATAATTGTTGAACGTTTCAACTATGCTGAACAACATGTCGTTCTCAAAATTTGGATTGGATATCTCTTGGGAAAAAGAAGTATGAAGGGGGGGAGTGAATCTGGTGGTACGATTTTCATTAAAATCCCTTGACTTTTTGAGGGCCCTTTTTACAAATCAGACAAATTTTTTCAGGTTTGTGGCTTTTGATGGCATGAAATACGTTCAGCATTCACTCTAAACGAATACTATAATATTTACAGTATTGATGATGCTGTTCGGAGCAGAAAAATCTACTTTTGCTCCCTCCCCCCAAGAAGAAAAACTAGATCCGGCTCTGTATGAAAGACCCTGGTATTAATAAACACCATAATTCAACTATGACTTAACGTAACGTAACTGAATTTAAATATTTGTGTTTCTGAGTCTAAACAAATCAACAAATGTAACCAGTGTATATAATGTCTCTCTCTTTTTAAATATTAGATTCTTTGAAAACTTCATTAGAGAACCATTGACATAGCTCCCAAGTATAGTTTGGTATCTTCAGTCTATATTCTTCTTTTGCATACATCATGACAGTATGACGTCATTGACCCATTTCAAATTGCATTAACATCATAGCAGCTTCTGAGGAAAATGACGTCATTCCCTTGTCAAAAATGACGTCGCTTTCGAAATAAATATAACGCGATTCCCCATGCAATATCAATTAGTTGAAAAAAGGTATTAACATATTTAAAGATGATAACCAGAAGTTTCGTAATTGGTGCCTCAGTCGTATGTGCTGGAATATCAGTTTTGTGGGCTGTCAGAAAATTCAAAACTTCAAGAGAAGATAGGAGCTCTATTAATAAGAAAGCCATTACTGCTCCAGCCTCTAAGGAGAACATTCAAAAGGAGCAAGATTTAAAAATTGACACTGTTACCCCGAACCAATCAGAAATTGGAAAAAATTCACAGGCTGAAAAAAATAACGATATTCACCAGAATTCACCTTACAATGCTGACAGTGTATCGTCACTTCTTCGTACAGCAAAAGTAGTCTCCAAACGGTTGGGAGAATCTCCTGCTGATGTTCCGTCAAGCGTAGAGTCAGAAGAAATTCAGTCTCATCCAAAGATGCCTGTCGATCCTATCGCTGATTTACCGGTGCTTACTGTTGTCTTCAAGTCCCCTCCAGTACCTGTAAAATCTATTGCTACACCAAATATATCGATTCCAACGCTAAAAAGTCCTAACGTTAAACGAGATACACAAGAAGAGAAAGAACCTGATTTCCCAGATAACTCCCCACCTGAATTCCCACTTCCTGAAATTGAACAGCAGGAAAAGCCGTCAGTAAAGTTGATTTATCCCTGTAAAGAAGGCCAGTGGAGCTCTCCTGCTAATACGAAGAGTGAGCTCAAACCATTTAATGAGGGCTATACCATTACTGCTCTAGCCACTAAGGACCATATTCAAATGGAGCAAGATTTAAAACTTGACACTGTTACTCCAATGCAATTAGAAGAACTAAAAGGCATGCCCGATCTTACAGAAGATAAAATTCAGAAGAAAACTCACGGCATTATCGACGAGTTCTTGAGCAATGGGGATCTCCAGGACGCTGTTGAATGTGTGAAAGAGCAGATGCATAAAATGACAATTGTGCCTTTTATTGAGAATGGACTCAATATCGTAATTGAGCGTAAGCCATCAGCTAGAACTGAATTCGGGAAACTGCTCAGAGAGCTTTTGTCAAAGCAACTGATATCCCGTGATGGACTTATCGAGGGTTTTAGGATAATATTGGAAGAAGCATCTGATATAATTGTGGATGTTCCTCAGCTATTTGAAAATTTAGCTCAAACACTACAGCCTGTGCTGGAGCATGATGGTCAATTTTTGTATGTAGTTAAAGATATGGAACAGCTTGTATCTGCAGATATTACAATGAGAGGACGTTTGGTAGCAGCAGTTTTAGCTGAGATAGCAAAATCAAAAGATAAGGAGACGGCAGCTCGTGTTTGGCATACTTCAGGTCTTACTTGGGAATCGTTTGGAGCCAAAACTAGTGATAATATAGAGCACCTTATTAGTTCGAAAAATTTGGGTTTCACCAAGGATTCACTTGGAAGCCTGCCTCAAGCATCGCATTCTGAACGAAGAGATAATGCTAACACGTGAGAAGCTCTAGAGTAAATGAGGAAGTCAGAGAAAGTGTTTTTGTATTTTAGGGCTTGTGATCTATTTGGAGGAACGATATTACAACGTTTACTAAGATTTAATCTACAGGATAAAATTGATAGTATATAATCTAAATTGTATGTTTACTGTGTCACCAATAAAATGTTGTTTTCTGGAATTTTCGAGTTTTCCTTGAACCATATCGTGCATATCAGGATTAAGTAAAAATTAAATTTATGATAGTAAAATAATAAGATAAAGATACAATAAATAAACATATTCCTTAGAGAAGTAAAATGATCATAATCTAATATCTATAATGGGTTTATTGAATGAGTGGCACCAAATGCCATTTTTGCCCCGGGTGCTAACCGGTCCAACTCCGTATCTGCTCTTACTGAAGCCGAATTTGTAACATTAACTAAAAAGCCGTTGGCAGATCAACCCGAAAATTATTTTTGAGCTTTACTTGAAAACTTTCTTGTGCAAAATGTTAATTAGGGGAAATATTTCTCCCTTTCCCTCTCTCCTCCTCTCATTTCCGTTCCCCATTTCTTCCTTCCCCCTCTCTCTCTTATTCACTCTTTTTACTTATTTAGCTAACTCCTTTTGTGTATGTTCTGCTTATTTTTTCTACCACGGTATCTCCTACGCCGCTATGCCCAAACTCGTGGGTTGCTTGACCAAAGTTGAAAAGAATAATCTAAAATTGACATGAATATGTCATTACCGTCACGCCAAAAGGCCTTTTCTCATTTTTTACACTTCTAATCTAATTGCCAAAAAATGTGGTAGTTCGATATTATCACTCCTGGCAAAAAAAGAACAAACAAAAAACGAATAAACGCGCATCCGTGATCTTTCTTCTGGCAAAAATGCAAAATTCCACCATTTTCTAGATAGGAGCTTCAAACCTCTCTTCAAACCTCAAAACCTTGTACTCTATTTTCCCTTACAATTAAGGACGCCAGCCTCTGCCACTTATTCACGTTAAGATATAGGCCGCTATAAGATTGATTCCTTCTGGGTCGTTTACACGTATTTCTAGAACACGGTTTAAGGTTTTATTCCAGGTCCATCTTTTGTGTGCCATCTTCTCTCGATAAATTCCCCAAATATGGCTGATGGTCTTTCTTTAGAGCCTTTATTAGCTTATTATTTCTGGCTTCGTCTAACTCTATTCTATTGCAATTCCCCATGAGGTCTTCTTTGCCTTCCTTATTCTTTTTTAAGGAATTTTAGTTCTTCCGGGTGTGCATTTCAATTTTGAGGATCATTTTTTGAATGGCTAATCGTAACAGTCTTTGTTTTTCAACTTTCGTTTTAACCTTGCTCCAAACTCCACCAGTTGTTTGCCTGCTCTTCTTCCTCCAAGGGTGTTAGAGGGGTTACTTGTTTGAAAGGCTAACTTTCTATGAATCGTTCTACCGCCTTATTCTGGTCCCTTACTGTCTTTTCATAAACTGATGGCAGATTTACAAGTTCCTTGGCCTTTACTTGTTTGGCCTTCAGCACCAGTTCTACCACGTAAGGTTCTCCAGTCAGGCAATCCAGGAGCTCAAGACTTACCATTTGTATTTATGTTCTCCCTTATGTATGGTGTTCATTTCCACCACATGACAAAAATGTAGAAATTCTTTCTTTTTTCAATATTCCACCAGTTCCTATACCTTCACCGATAGTGCTCTTTTATCGCATGGCACATATACCGAACAAAACACAACATGTTCACGACTAATATAATTTTTCATTACTATAGCTCCTACATCTCTAAAAACAGTCAATGGATAATTTTCAAGGATTGAAATTCTTGAATAATAAATAAACGCTCTAGGAGTGGTGCTTACCTCGCAGTGGATATGGAGTTCAACCCCTCTCATCTTCACAAACTAAAGTTGACGAGGCTGTTTTTTTCTTTGTAGTAACTTACAGGCTTGTGAAGAAGGCCAAGTCTTATCAGTTTTGCTGTTGTTAAGCTCTGAAATGGGTTAGGTATAATTTTCACCTTCATGTGTTAGGAGAATTACTATTACCGCCAGAAAAATCGTTGCGGCACTAAGCCACTTCATGCCAACATAGTTGCGCAACCTCCTTCCCCATCCCAATCTGTTCAAAGCTTCACTTTAACCCCTCGCATCAAGTTCCAATTTCCTTTAAATCCTTTCTTGTGACCTGTGACCTGTAATATGTCATCCTTGATCTGTAAAAAGTAGCCTAGCCATTTTAACTTTCCTTTCATTATAGATAAAAAAAATGGGATCGACACATGTTTTTTGTATAGCTCATTGTTTGATCTACAATCTGTCAGATGAACACCTAAAGCTATCTTTTGATAGTTCCTCTTGAAAATATTTACCTAATCTTCCTCAGCCTTCCAAAGTGCCCAGGTTGCAGACCTACTTACTTGACCTTTAGGGGGGGGGGAACACTCCCTAAAGGTCCTCAGAAAGGACTTTTGTTGGGCAAAGCCCGAGAAATGTTGCTATCTTTCGGCGAAAAGTGATGCCTCGGGAAAGGATTTTGTCGGGCGAAGCCCGACGAAACTTACTACTTTATGTGCGCGAAGTCAACAGAAACCTATTGCCCCCCTAAAAAACGACTAGTCGAGCGGAGCCCTACGAATTTTGGTATTTTGTCGGTCCAATGTAAAGTCATAAAACACTTTGTCGGACGAAGAACAACAAAATTTACTGCTTCATCTGCGCAAAGTCGACAGAAACCACTTGTCCCCTAGAAAACGACTTGTTACCTCGAAATAAATTCAAACCAAGCCAGTTTTTTAAGAATGAGAAAAGTTTACATGAATCAAGTTTCTCAGTTATCTAGGAATTGGAATTTGAATTAGTGCAATTCTGCATTTGAACCTAAAAGGACGCTTGGAACACTATTTTTTGTTTTGTTTAAATCATCATTACATGAAAAGTTTTGCAGAAGAAAGGAAAATATACAGGATAAGAATAAAGCTTGTGCGTGAAGTTTGCTTAAAAGAAGGAAAGATAAAAGGTATTACGAATTTAACTCTGATTATCGAGCTATTCACATTCTAAAGCATCAT